>NC_091223.1:22780095-23080095 GCF_040958095.1 Procambarus clarkii | reverse complement strand
TTTTCCAGCTTCGTCTTGTGCTTGACAAGGTAGGGGCTCCATGCTGGGGCCGCATACTCCAGGATTGGTCTTACATATGTGGTGTACAAGATTCTGAATGATTCCTTACACAGGTTCCTGAACGCTGTTCTGATGTTAGCCAGCCTCGCATATGCCGCAGACGTAATTCTTTTTATGTGTGCTTCAGGAGACAGGTTTGGTGTGATATCAACTCCTAGATCTTTCTCTGTCCGTTTCATTAAGTACTTCATCTCCTATTCTGTATCTTGTGTCTGGCCTCCTGTTTCCACTGCCTAGTTTCATAACTTGGCATTTACTCGGGTTGAACTTTAGCAGACATTTGTTGGACCATTCACTCAGTCTGTCTAGGTCATCTTGAAGCTTCCTACTATCATCCTCTGTTTCAATCCTCTTCGTAATTTTTGCATCATCAGCAAACATTAAGAAAAACGAATCTTTACCCTCTGGGAGATCATTTACATATATCAGAAACAGTATAGGTCCAAGGACTGACCCCTGCGGGACTCCACTTGTAACGTCTCGCCAATCTGAGACCTCACCCCTCACATTGACTCGTTGTCTCCTGTTGCTTAGGTACTCCTTTATCCAGTGGAGTACCTTCCCTTTCACTCCAGCCTGCATCTCCAGCTTTTTCACTAGCCTTTTGTGTGGTACTGTACCAAAGGCTTTCTGGCAATCCAAAAATATGCAGTCTGCCCATCCTTCTCTTTCTTGCCTGATTTTTGTTGCCTGGTCATAGAATTCAAGTAACCCTGTGAGGCAGGACTTGCCATCCCTGAACCCATGTTGATGCTGTGTTACAAAGTTCCTTCGCTCCAGATGCTCCACTAGCTTTCTTCGCACAATCTTCTCCATCAGCTTGCATGGTATGCAGGTTAGGGACACTGGCCTGTAGTTCAGTGCCTCCTGTCTATCCCCTTTCTTGAATATCGGGACTACATTTGCTGCTTTTCAAATTTCTGGCAGTTCCCCTGTTGCCAGTGATTTTTTATACACTATGGAGCGTGGTAGGCACAGTTCTTCTGCTCCTTCCTTTAGTATCCAAGGGGAGATTCCATCTGGGCCTATAGCCTTTGTCACATCCAACTCTGGTAAACACTTCCTTACTTCCCCGCTGGTAATCTCAAACTCTTCCAGAGGTTCCTGGTTAACTATTCCCTCTCTTATCTCTAGAATTTCTCCTTGCTCTATGGTGAAGACCTCCTGAAATTTCTTATTCAGTTCCTCACACACTTCCTTGTCGTTTGTAGTGAATCCTTCTGCCCCTATCCTTAATTTCATAACCTGTTCCTTTACTGTTGTTTTTCTCCTAATGTGGCTATGCAACAATTTAGGCTGAGTCTTTGCCTTGCTTGCGACGTCATTTTCGTATTGTTTTCCTGCCTTTCTTCTCATCCTGACATATTCATTCCTGGCATTCTGGTATCTTTCTCTGCTCTCAAGTGTCCTGTTATTCCTATAGTTTTTCCACGCCCTTTTACTTTGCTGCTTAGTTAGCCTAAATCTCTGATTAAACCATGGGTTTCTCATCTTCATTTCACTGTTTTCCTTTTGGATTGGGACAAACTTGTTTGCTGCGTCCTTACACTTCTGTGTGATGTAGTCCATCATGTCTTGGGCCGTCTTTCCCCTGAGCTCTGGATCCCATGCTATATCTGTTAGAAATTTTCCTATCTCCTCATTGTTTCCCTTTCGGAATGCCAGCCTTTTGTTTTCAGTACCCCTCCTAAAGTCCAATAAGCCTTCTTCAATCAGGTACTCAAACACCAGTACACTGTGGTCGCTCATTCCTACTGGGGTCTCAAAGCCGATTTCTCTTATGTCGGAGTCGTTCAGAGTGAAGACCAGGTCAAGTCTCGCTGGTTCGTTATTGCCTCTCATCCTTGTGGGTTATCTGACATGCTGAGTTAAGAAGTTTCTAGTCACCACCTCCAATTGTTTGGCTCTCCACGTATCCTCACCTCCATGTGGTTCCTTTTTCTCCCTGTCAATCCTTCCGTGATTGAAGTCGCCCATGATGAGCAGATGGGATCTATTTCTACAGGCAGCGGAGGCTGCCCTCTCAATTATAGTGTTAACTGCCATGTTGATGTTGTCATACTCTTGACTGGGTCTTCCGTCATTTGGTGGAGGGTTGTATATCATTGCTATTACTATTCTTGGTCCTCCCATTGTCATGGTGCCTGCTATATAGTCTTTGAAACCCTCACAGCCCGGGATAGCCATCTCCTTGAAACTCCATTCCTTTCTCATTAATAGGGCCACTCCGCCTCCTCCTCTACCTTCCCTCTCATTCCTTATTACTGTGTACTCCTGGGAAAACACAGCATTCATTATGGTTCCAGAGAGTTTTGTTTTAGTGAGTCCGATTACATCTGGGTTCACTTCTTGTGCTCTTTCCCTTAGTTCACTTGCCATGCTTATGATCCCATCTATGTTCGAGTACATTACCCTGAAACTGACTCTCTTCTGCTTCTCTTCTTGGGGGGGACCTGTGGGGTCTGGGGTGAGCGGGAGCTGGGAGGATCTGGTACGGGGAGACTGGTGGAGGAGGAAAGGCTTGGGGGGTGGGGGGAGGGGGGTGGGGGAGAGGGGGAGGGTAGGGGGAGAGAGTGAGAGGGGGAGGGTTAGAGGTGAGAGGGGGAGGGTTGGGGTAGCATGGGGGGAGGAGAGGCTTGGGGGGATGGGGGAGAAAAGGGGGCAGAAAAGGGGAGAGTGCTTGGGGGGGCGTGAGGGGGAAAGGGAAGGCTGAGGTGGGTGAGGAAGAGGGGAGTGGTGGAGAGGGGAAGGCTTAGGTGGGGTGGGGGGGCTTAGGGGGCGGGGGAGAACGGAGGGCTTGGGGGTGGGAGAGACGGGAGGGCATGTGGGAGAAGGGAGGGCTTGGGGGATGGGGGAGAAGGGAGGTCCTGGGGAGAGGGGTGAGTGGGAGGAGGGGGGTGGGTGGGGGGAGGGTGCCCTAGGTGGGTACTTAGTGGGGGGCTGACAGGGGATGGGGCAGGTTGGGTGTCTGTTGGGTAGAATTTGGGGGTGGTGCCCCAATCCCTGTGGCTGTTGCACTGTTTGAGGAGGGTTCCCCACTCCCCTCTGGGATTGTAGGGTTCGGGGTTGTGGCTCTCTGATTCCTTTCTCTCTCCCTGCGCTCCCGCCTCGCTTCTGCTGCCCGCGTTCTCACACTGTGTTCTCACACACACACACATGTTAGTCAATGCTCGATCCTTCAAGCACAAATAGGTGAGAACAAATAGGTGAGTACACACACACACTGTGTGTGTGTACTCACCTAATACTCATCTATTTGTGCTTGCGGGGGTTGAGCTCTGGCTCTTTGGTCCCGCCTCTCAACCGTCAATCAACAGGTGTACAGGTTCCTGAGCCTAGTGGGCTCTATCATATCTACACTTGAAACTGTGTATGGAGTCAGCCTCCACCACATCACTTCCTAATGCATTCCATTTGTCAACCACTCTGACACTAAAAAAGTCTTTCTAATATCTCAGTGGCTGATTTGGGCACTCAGTTTCCAGGTGTGTCCCCCAGTGCGTGTGCCCCTTGTGTTAAATAGCCTGTCTTTATCTACCCTATCAATTCCTTTGAGAATCTTGATTGTGGTGATCATGTCCCCCCTAACTCTTCTGTCTTCCAGCGAAGTGAGGTTTAATTCCCGTAGTCTCTCCTCGTAGCTCATACCTCTCAGCTCGGGTACTAGTCTGGTGGCAAACCTTTGAACCTTTTCCAGTTTGGTCTTATCCTTGACTAGATATGGACTCCATGCTGGGGCTGCATACTCCAGGATTGGTCTGACATATATGGTATACAAAGTTCTGAATGATTCCTTACACAAGTTTCTGAATGCCGTTCTTATGTTGGCCAGCCTGGCATATGCCGCTGATGTTATCCTCTTGATATGGGCTGCAGGTGACACGTCTGGCGTGATATCAACCCCCAAGTCTTTTTCTGTCTCTGACTCGTGAAGAATTTCATCTCCCAGATGATACCTTGTATCTGGCCTCCTGCTCCCTACGCCTATCTTCATTACATTACATTTGCTTGGGTTAAACTCTAACAACCATTTGTTCGACCATTCCATCAGCTTGTCCAGGTCTTCTTGAAGCCTTAAGCAGTCCTCCTCTGTCTTAATCCTTCTCATAATTTTGGCATCGTCAGCAAACATTGAGAGAAATGAATCTATACCCTCCGGGAGATCATTTACATATATCAGAAACAAGATAGGACCGAGTACAGAGCCCTGTGGGACTCCACTGGTGACTTCACGCCAATCTGAGGTCTCACCCCTCACCGTAACTCTCTGCTTCCTATTGCTTAGGTACTCCCTTATCCACTGGAGCACCTTACCAGCTATACCTGCCTGTCTCTCCAGCTTATAAGCTTGTGTGTGTGTGTGTGTACTCACCTAATTGTACTCACCTATTTGTGCTTGCGGGGGTTGAGCTCTGGCTCTTTGGTCCCGCCTCTCAACCGTCAATCAACTGGTGTACAGATTCCTGAGCCTACTGGGCTCTATCATATCTACATTTGAAACTGTGTATGGAGTCAGCCTCCACCACATCACTTCCTAGTGCATTCCATTTACTAACTACTCTGACACTGAAAAAGTTCTTTCTAATGTGTCTGTGGCTCATTTGGGTACTCAGCTTCCACCTGTGTCCCCTTGTTCGCGTCCCTCCAGTGTTGAATAGTTCATCCTTGTTTACCCGGTCGATTCCCCTGAGGATTTTGTAGGTTGTGATCATGTCCCCCCTTACTCTTCTGTCTTCCAGTGTCGTAAGGTGCATTTCCCGCAGCCTTTCCTCATAACTCATGCCTCTTAGTTCTGGGACTAGTCTAGTAGCATACCTTTGGACTTTTTCCAGCTTCGTCTTGTGCTTGACAAGGTACGGGCTCCATGCTGGGGCCGCATACTCCAGGATTGATCTTACATATGTTGTGTACAAGTTTCTGAATGCAGTTCTGATGTTAGCCAGCCTCGCATATGCCGCAGACGTTATTCTCTTTATGTGGGTTCAGGAGACAGGTTTGGTGTGATATCAACTCCTAGATCTTTCTCTCTGTCTGTTTCATTAAGTACTTCATCTCCTATTCTGTATCCTGTGTCTGGCCTCCTGTTTCCACTGCCTAGTTTCATTACTTTGCATTTACTCGGGTTGAACTTCAACAGCCATTTGTTGGACCATTCACTCAGTCTATCTAGGTCATCTTGTAGCCTTCTACTATCATCCTCTGTTTCAATCCTCCTCATAATTTTTGCATCGTCGGCAAACATTGAGAGGAACGAATCTATACCCTCTGGGAGATCATTTACATATATCAGAAACAGTATAGGTCCAAGGACTGACTCCTGCGGGACTCCAGTTGTGACGTCTCGCCAATCTGAGACCTCACCCCTCACACAGACTCGTTGTCTCCTGTTGCTTAGGTACTCCTCTATCCACCGGAGTACCTTCCCTTTCACTCCAGCCTGCGTCTCCAACTTTCGCACTAGCCTCTTGTGTGGCACTGTATCAAAGGCTTTCTGACAATCCAAAAAAATGCAGTCTGCCCACCCTTCTCTTTCTTGCCTTATTTGTGTTGCCTGGTCGTAGAATTCAAGTAACCCTGTGAGGCAGGACTTGCCATCCCTGAACCCATGATGATGCTGTGTTACAAAGTTTCTTCGCTCCAGATGCTCCACTAGTTTTTTTCGCACAATCTTCTCCATCAGCTTGCATGGTATGCAGGTTAGGGACACAGGCCTGTAGTTCAGTGCCTCCTGTCTATCCCCTTTCTTGTATATCGGGACTACGTTAGCTGCTTTCCAAATTTCTGGCAGTTCCCCTGTTGCCAGTGATTTGTTATACACTATGGAGAGTGGTAGGCACAGTTCTCCTGCTCCTTCCTTTAGAACCCAAGGGGAGATTCCATCTGGGCCTATAGCCTTTGTCACATCCAACTCTAGTAAACACTTCCTTACTTCCCCGCTGGTAATCTCAAACTCTTCCAGTGGTTCCTGGTTAGCTATTCCCACACTTACCTCTGGAATTTCTCCTTGCTCTAAGGTGAAGACCTCCTGGAATTTCTTATTCAGTTCCTCGCACACTTCCTTGTCGTTTGTAGTGAATCCTTCTGCCCCTATCCTTAGTTTCATAACCTGCTCCTTTACTGTTGTTTTGCTCCTGATGTGGCTATGAAGCAATTTAGGCTGAGTCTTTGCCTTGCTTGCGATGTCATTTTCGTATTGTCTTTCTGCCTCTCTTCTCATCCTGACATATTCATTCCTGGCATTCTGGTATCTTTCTCTGCTCTCCAGTGTCCTGTTATTCCTATAGTTTTTCCATGTCTTTTTACTTTGCTGCTTAGCTAACCCACGTCTCTGATTAAACCATGGGTTTCTCATTTTCGTTTCTCTGTTTTCCTTTTGGACTGGGACAAACTTGTTTGCTGCGTCCTTGCACTTTTGGGTGATGTAATCCATCATATCTTGGGCCGTCTTTCCCCTGAGCTCTGTTTCCCATGCTATATCTGTTAGGAATTTTCTTATCCCCTCATAGTTTCCCTTTCGGTATGCTAACCTTTTGGTTTCGGTATCCCTCCTCGAGTTCAATAACCCTTCTTCAATCAAGTACTTCAACACCAGTACACCAGTGTGTGTGTGTGTGTGTAAGATGGGAAGGGCCTGTATTTGTTTGCTTGACCATGTATATTGCGCGTTCTGAGAGTGAGGGGTGGAGGGTGAGAAGGGAGAGGGAGAGAGTACCGTGTAGGGCAGGAGGAAGAGAAAGAGCAGGATGAGAAAGAGAGCGAGGGAGAGCCCGAGGTCGAAAGCGAATAAAGGAGGGAGAGAGGCAAACACTGTACTCACCTAGTTGTACTCACCTAGTTGTGCCATCTTGCCCTCCAATACATCTTGCCCTTGCAATAGGAAGCAGAGAGTTACAGTGAGGGGTGAGACCTCAGATTGGCGTGAAGTCACCAGTGGAGTCCCACAGGGCTCTATACTCGATCCTATATTGTTTCTGATATATGTAAATGATCTTGCCTTTTCTGCCCCCCAAGCCCCCTTTTCTCCCCTATCCCCCCAAAGCCTCTCCTCCCCCCATGCTCCACCATCTCCCACTGTGGGTGGGAGATTGAGAAAAGGAGAGAACTAAGGAGAGGGGAAAAGAGAGAGAGTGGTGGGGAGGGAGGAGGGAGGGAGGGAGGGAGGGAGGGAGGGAGGGAAGCAGGAAGGTTGAGAGAGGATAGGAGGGAGGGAAGGGAAGTGAGGAGGACGAGGAGAGAGAGATGGGAGCAGGAAGTTTCATAGAGGACCGAAGAGAGTTAGGATGGGCTGGAGATGGAGAGACTACGGAGTGAGTGAGAGACAGAGGAAGTGAGGGGGAGAGGGATTGGATTAGAGTCATAGAGAAAGACATAGAAAGGGAGGAACAGAGTGAGACAGAGAAGGCAGACAGATTCGGGCACCCACCGTAGTATTTCCATAAAGGGAAATGTCTGTCAGTCTGTATGACTGAGGTTTGGGGGCCTGATGCTTGTCGCTAGCTTCATCAAAATTTTTCACAGTAACTACTGTTGTGTATGCGGCCAACATGGGTGAGTTAGAATTAGCATAGAAATAAAAATTCCACATGACACTGTGTTGCAACCCGTTCTCGCACTTTCGTACAGTCAATATTGACTTATTAAATAAGTGCATATGTGACATACTAATTTACTGTGAATATTTTAGTTTACCTTGAAAAGCTTCATAGAAAACACCGATCTTACCTAACCTTCTTAGTATGTTAAGATAAGCATCTTATTGGTTCGTAATTACAATTATTACTTAACCTATACCTATAATAGGTTAAGTAATAATTGTAATTAAGAAGCAATAAGATGCTTATCTTAACATACTAAGAAGGTTAGGTAAGATCGGTGTTTTCTATGAAGCTTTTCAAGGTAAACTAAAATATTCACAGTAAATTAGTATGTCACATATGCACTTATTTAATAAGTCAATATTGACTGTACGAAAGTGCGAGAACGGGTTGCACTGTGCCACACTGACCTCACCCTCCGCCCCACGGTGAATTTTACACTGCCAGAGTGATTCGAGTCTGATTAATTATTATTATTATTATTCTCGACCATATCATAAAGCTACGTCTCCTGACCTTGACAACAGTAATAATTATCCTCAAGACACTTACCTTAAACCATAAATAAACTTTAATTGACAGTGTTTTGTTCTTAGACTTTATGGCTTGAGTGTTAATATTTGGTGATTATCTCTCATAAACCGACTGTGTGTGGAGAGAGAGATAGAGAGAGTGTAGGAGAGAAGAGGGGAGACACACAGATAGACCCGGCCACTGCTAGGTACACTTTCCACCATCTATATCTATAAATTAAAATGTTTATCAGTACGGTGAACTGATGACCACAGTGCAATAGACATTCCACGTCACCTCTGTGAACATAAAAAGTCAATAGCCAGACAGAAAGTATACCGGGAGCACATGGCATGACAATCTTTCACCAGGGAACTGAAATTGTAATGGAATGCACAATCTATTTGGCGTTAATATTGTTATGTCACTCATCAGAGGTCATCATCGTCGACCTCACCTCCTAACTGAGGTATGAAACAGGAGTCGTTTACAGATGCCACACCTCCGCCAACAGATGGCGTTGTCTGCGTCTCACCTAATGTCTGGCAGTTGGAGTGCAGGTTCATAGATGGCGCCGAAATCGCCAACACTCGCTCCAGCAACGGTGTAGATACCATAACAACAGAGAGACAGAGAGAGAGGAGAGAGAGAGAGAAGTAGTGAGTGAGAGAGAGTGTGTTGGCTGGCACCATCTGACAACACCACAGTGTTCTCAACTCGTCGACGCTGCCACCACTCTGTAGTGTCACAGCTCCAGGAGCAAGAGTGAGGTAAAGGAAAGTGGGTCTTAATACTCTTTACTGGTTCGATGTAGACACAGTTAGGCTCTGAAGGACAATTGGTAAGTAATATAAATAAATGGGAGCAGGTCTGCAGAATGAGGAATGATAGCATTGACAATTGTATTTAGCAAAAATAGGTTTATTCAACACTTACTGACTAATACACAGCCACCCACTTGACGTTAATTCAAGTGTCACTTCAAATCGAAACACCACTTTGCAGACCTACCACCTGACAGGTGTAAGAGACAACAGTCTCGACCCACTAGACGGGTCATCAACAACTGTTAACTAACCTGAAGCACTTCGTGCACACTCTTGGCTAATATCAAAACACTTCACCAACACATGTTACTCTCATACACAAAGCTGGCGTTGTAGATGATGTACGACGTGGCAGGTAGACTGAAGCATTAGCAAGGGGACTAAACACTGTATCAACAATATTGGATACAGTTCACCCTCCAGCTCTCAGATGAACGATGATAAATACAGGTGTCAGGTGCTGCCACACACAGAGCTGATCTACCATACAGACACGATACTCAGAGCCATAGTGCCCGTGGCAACAATCACTTCACAGTCTCTATACTGAGGCACACTTAACACGCCCCTTGATGACACAACTAGTATGTCCGAGTACTCCCGTTACTGCAGCCCGTTTTCTGTTCGTTAACGCGCGGTGTGTGTACACTCCACCAACCTGTTCTCTTACAAATTACATCTGAATTTAGCCGTTTTCATGTATGGCTGAAAACTAACATAATTTGAAAAGAAAAAAAAAAATCCAAAACAGTAAGTTAAGGGTTCTCTGGTAGGATGGAAGGGCAGGAAATTCTCCTAAAATTTCAAAACGTCATGAAAAACGTTAATTGAAAGTTCCCTCTCCTAACCTAACAGACTAAACCGGAGGACCCAAACAGAAAACGGGACAGTTCATAACTTTCGTGACCCGATTTCATTTCAAATTACGTCAGTTTTTGGCCATTGCGCGCATGCGAGCGAAACGAGACGTTATTTTGAGAGAACGGGTTGCCCACACTCACCAGGGGCCGGATTCAGGAAGGTACTTACGAAGGTTTTTCTTCTTAGCTAAGAATGTTTTCCTTCTTAGCGCCTTCGTGGCAGCTACGGCGGTATTCAAGTAGCTACACTAAGTGGAAAAACCTTCGTAAGTTCATTCCGGGATCTAAGTGTGGTTTCGACCACTCGTAGCTTTACGTAAACTGGATATAACTCAATTTTTCTCTACTACATAACACTGGGATCGATTTTAAGATTTTGGAACATAAACAAATGATTATATAAATTGAATCTAGTGAAGAGGAGTCCTTCGTGTTAGTTATATATGCATTCTCTGCTTGAAACTTAAAGTAAATATGTCTTTTATGATAGTAGAATTAGTTTTATAATAGCAAGATATTATACCAGTAGTTATTAAGTAAATAAACACTGGTGAACATGAAATATGAGAGAAGGTGATGAGCCCTGCTTGATGGGATCATTTACTATCACCAAATGCCCCTGTTCACCTAGTAGTAAGGGTGTACCTTAGCTATACATACCCATTTCTAATTTATTTAGTTTGGTTTTATTTTGAAATTAAATCTGGGTGAGACATAAAATAAAAATATGCTAGGAGAAGGATAAAAATGTCAAAAACTTTATTCACTGAATACTTAAAGCTATAATTATGACTATATAGATTATTAAAAAAGAGAGAGGGAAGTAGGGGTCCAAAACCTCTTCCTGTTATACAATTTGGGTGTGGAACAAGTAATTATCAAAAGAAGGCACCATGCCGGGAAGGCTATGTAGCAGTAAGGCAGTGAGGTGAGGCAGCTACTTATTTGAGAAATGATTATTTTATTTACCTTATAAGCTGAGGCAACTTATTTTATTTGAGGAATACTCAGCTGATTCCTCTACATTTAGCATGGAACAAATTTGTGTCCAAGACCTCTTCCTGTTACACAATTTGGCTGTGTGTAACCAAACTAGAAGTGCTCTACAAATCAAGGGACCCAGAATGTGGAATGACCTCCCGAATCATGTCAAAGGCTGTACCTCTCTCAACCAGTTTAAGAGTTAAACCAAGTACTGCCTAATTAACTCCATGTAACCTAACTTACCTCCTAAATGTCAACCCATGTCTTGTTATTTTTTAAACAACGCTGTTCACCAACATGTGCAATTGCTGATTTATGCTATGTTAACCCCCTTTTTGTATTTTTTATTCCTTCTTTCAACACAATTTATACCTAATCCCGATTACTATTAAGTTTTAGTCTGTGTTTTTTCCCCCACACCTTGCCCGAAATGCTATGAGTATTAGTGGCTTTAGGTATTGTATGTACTAGCTCTGTCTATAAATCCAACATTATGTTTTCCTGAATAAAATGTATTTATTATTTATTTTTTGTCAGTAAGTATTAAAAGAAGGCACCAAGCTGGGAAGGCTATGTAGCACCATTGTGTGTGACAATAAACCAAATTTTTTTTTAACAAATAATGCACCTGTATGGTAAAACAAATCCTGTCAGCTGTAAAAATATTGATGCAGTTATTTAAATGAAAAATATAATGAAAGAAATATTACTGGTTTATTTTTATCCTATCTTTTTGTACTGTACAGTATATCCAAGGAAGTGAAAAATTGAGACATAATGCACAATTTAATGAATGATTAGCATGGATTAGCAGTTCAAAAGAAATATGACTATTACATATCAACATGAGATCTTAATGATCCATGGTCAACATGATTTAATAAGGATAATACAGTACTGTATTTGTAATAATACAAACTATATTTTAAAATCTTTATTACTGATTTTTTTATTAAGAAGATTAGGTATACACAACAATGTGCTGCTATCCTATTCTATATGGAATATTACACAGTGTAGATAAAAAACTAGCTATAAGTTTATCTAATACTCCCATCTCACAGGATGGTTAGACATACTGTACATGGAATCAATTTAGAAAATACCATCCTCAATACAAAAAACAAATCAACTCTGACTAAACAACTCTTCGCAATTTTCACAAGAGGTAAGCACTGAATCATGGAAACATTATATTATAATTACTCTTACCAGTTTCTACAAGACTCCTCTCAAACAATGTATTTTTAAACATGTTTAGGTATACACAGCAATGTGCTGCTTCCCTATTCTGTATAAAGGACCACACAGTGTAGATCAAAAACCAGCTACCAGCTCACCCAACATCCTCACCTCACAGGATAGCCAGTCATACATGGAATTAGGAGAGAACAAAATACTTAATGCTGATCTATTAGCCTCCACTGGCAAAATCTGGGTGCAGCACAAGAATATCTTCCAATATTCCTGAGTGTATGAAGTAATTACAGTGCTCAAAATACCTCATACCATTTGGTATGAAGTCACTGATAACAGGACAATCACAGATATAGTGTTGGAGAGTATGTTCTCTCAAGTAGGATTGAAAACAGATGTTTTTTACCACCAAGAGGGCTATAAACCCATGGAACCGCCTACCCGCTGGAGCCGTAAATGCCAAATTCCAGCTAAAAAATATCATTAAGACAATTGGCGGGCCCTTTAACAAGCCGCCGGCTTTCTGTCCTCTTCGAGGTCACTAGATAGTTAGTGGCCCTTGGGTAAATTCAGTAAATATATACAATAATTGTAAGCGCATCTTCCGAGCAACAAGGACAGCTACACAGTATATCTTAGAATTACGTAGGTAAACAACAAATGTAACATATTTGTTTACTACAATGTCGGTGCTGGCTGTAGAAGTTGAAAAAAACATTGTTTTACTTCGAAATATAATAATTTTATAACAAAATTCGACGTAAATAGGAGGCAGTAGAGCTCCGATAAACCAGCGCTAAATCTTCAATATGAAGAATGTTGCTGCTCTCTGATTGGCCAAACGAAACACAGTAGTGACCTCTATCGGCACGCAGGTAAACCAACTAATTTCTTCCTAAGTGGACGTACTTGAATCGCACCTAAGCATCTTCTTAGGGCGCACTTAGGAACCTTCGTAGCAAACCCACTTACGAAGAAATACACGAGCTTCCTGAATCTAGGTCCAGGCTTCCACACCGCCTAGAGTGAGGGCCAATATTCTACCCTCCTCACTCGGTCTCCCGACGCACCTCACGCCCACTAACGCCCAAAGGCTATCCACACTTTGGGACTATTTCACACTTGATTGTTCCTTTGATGACTGGACAATCACTCTTCCGATCAGACACAATTAACACTGAGTCAATACTACTGAAATTTCAACTGAGCACACGCGAGACACAGTCTTTCTCGATGCTGTTTATTCAACAATTCCTTCCTAAATATTGCATGCCACTTCTACTCTGCAATCTTCACACGTGCAACGCCTCGGTTACCTCACACGCTGTCTGGCTTGTCCAAAACCGGCGTTTCCTTCGTAATTTCTTCTTGCTGATGGAAGTTAAACCCCTATAACCCCCTGCAATTATCCAGTGATCCGGTATCTGGCGTAATTGCTGGTATCATGATACTTAGGAACAACACGACAAAGGACTTGATCTCGAGCTCACGAGACAGCAAGCTTCACCCTCTTGTGTTCCTCGCCTCCTCTGGCGGCCTCATGGACGCTGTCACGTCGTTCCCTCTTGGCCTATCACAAGGCCTATACATTTCCCGCGTTTCTATGTCTTTTCCTGATTGGTTGTGGCACGACCTGCACCTCGAGACGTTGGTCATGGAGTCTCCGCTTCTCGGGACAGTGGCTCGTTGTTTCCGAGGGGGGTTGGGGGGGGGGGCCGGACTTCCAACGACTATTAGAGGGGAAGCCTGTCTCACACCCCCGCTGCCACTCTACAGCCAGTTCTACCCCCCTGGGTGGGTAGTACCACACTCCGGGCGAAAGTGCTTTGCATTCTGCATTGCACCTCACCTAGGTAATCCAGGTAGAAACTATTGACCTTATAGTACTCCACTCGATGTGCCGAGTCCTTTGATACCCAACTTGATGAACTTCGGACACCAAATAACGGAGTTAACCATTTCAAGCACCATTGCAAGCTAGGCAAGCAATGAGTTAGTGCCGTGAGAGACTCGACTCTCACAAATTGACAAATAGGGAAATTAGTCCAAGAGTGCCAAGGATCGGTCAGCCCACTAGTATGTGGGATAGGTACAATTAACACACAAGGAGGGAAGGGGAGTCGGAGTTTAAGCATTAGTTTACTGAGTAACTTCACTGAGGTATCCTGCCTAGGGATTCCTATTTGAGTCAAACAGAACTGATGAAGTACGTACATGACACGAACACAAGAGCAGTACTTAGTAGGTCAGTGAACCTCATCCCTGCGTGAGGTACTGTATGTTACAACCCCACACACTCGTGCACCACACTCGTGCACCACACACTAGTGCACCACACACTAGTGCACCACACACTCGTGCACCACACACTCGTGCACCACACACTCGTGCACCACACACTCGTGCACCACACACTCGTGCACCACACACTAGTGCACCACACACTCGTGCACCACACACTAGTGCACCACACACAAGTGCACCACACACTCGTGCACCACACACTAGTGCACCACACACAAGTGCACCACACACTCGTGCACCACACACTCGTGCACCACACACTCGTGCACCACACACTCGTGCACCACACACTCGTGCACCACACACTCGTGCACCACACACTCGTGCACCACACACTCGTGCACCACACACTCGTGCACCACACACTCGTGCACCACACACTCGTGCACCACACTCGTGCACCACACACTCGTGCACCACACTCGTGCACCACACACTCGTGCACCACACTCGTGCACCACACACTGGTGCACCACACACTCGTGCACCACACTCGTGCACCACACACTAGTGCACCACACACTCGTGCACCACACAATAGCGCACCACACTAGTGCACCACACACTAGTGCACCACACACTCGTGCACCACACACTCGTGCACCACACACTGGTGCACCACACACTCGTGCACCACACTCGTGCACCACACACTCGTGCACCACACTCGTGCACCACACACTGGTGCACCACACACTCGTGCACCACACTCGTGCACCACACACTAGTGCACCACACACTCGTGCACCACACAATAGCGCACCACACTAGTGCACCACACACTAGTGCACCACACACTCGTGCACCACACACTCGTGCACCACACACTGGTGCACCACACTCTCGTGCACCACACTCGTGCACCACACACTAGTGCACCACACACTCGTGCACCACACACTGGTGCACCACACACTCGTGCACCACACACTCGTGCACCACACACTCGTGCACCACACTCTCGTGCACCACACACTCGTGCACCACACACTCGTGCACCACACACTAGTGCACCACACACTCGTGCACCACACACTGGTGCACCACACACTCGTGCACCACACACTCGTGCACCACACACTCGTGCACCACACACTCGTGCACCACACACTAGTGCACCACACACTAGTGCACCACACACTAGTGCACCAAACATTAGTGCACCACACACTAGTGCACCACACACTCGTGCACCACACACTAGTGCACCACACACTCGTGCACCACACACTAGTGCACCACACACTAGTGCACCACACACTCGTGCACCACACAATAGCGCACCACACTCGTGCACCACACAATAGCGCACCACACTCGTGCACCACACACTCGTGCACCACACACTCGTGCACCACACACTCGTGCACCACACACTCGTGCACCACACAATAGCGCACCACACTCGTGCACCACACAATAGCGCACCACACTCGTGCACCACACACTAGTGCACCACACACTCGTGCACCACACACTAGTGCACCACACACTAGTGCACCACACACTAGTGCACCACACACTAGTGCACCACACACTAGTGCACCACACACTAGTGCACCACACACTCGTGCACCACACACTAGTGCACCACACACTAGTGCACCACACACTAGTGCACCACACACTCGTGCACCACACACTAGTGCACCACACACTAGTGCACCACACACTAGTGCACCACACACTCGTGCACCACACACTCGTGCACCACACACTCGTGCACCACACACTCGTGCACCACACACTCGTGCACCACACACTCGTGCACCACACACTCGTGCACCACACACTCGTGCACCACACACTCGTGCACCACACACTCGTGCACCACACACTCGTGCACCACACACTAGTGCACCACACACTCGTGCACCACACACTAGTGCACCACACACAAGTGCACCACACACTCGTGCACCACACACTAGTGCACCACACACAAGTGCACCACACACTCGTGCACCACACACTCGTGCACCACACACTCGTGCACCACACACTCGTGCACCACACACTCGTGCACCACACACTCGTGCACCACACACTCGTGCACCACACACTCGTGCACCACACACTCGTGCACCACACTCGTGCACCACACACTCGTGCACCACACTCGTGCACCACACACTCGTGCACCACACTCGTGCACCACACACTGGTGCACCACACACTCGTGCACCACACTCGTGCACCACACACTAGTGCACCACACACTCGTGCACCACACAATAGCGCACCACACTAGTGCACCACACACTAGTGCACCACACACTCGTGCACCACACACTCGTGCACCACACACTGGTGCACCACACACTCGTGCACCACACTCGTGCACCACACACTCGTGCACCACACTCGTGCACCACACACTGGTGCACCACACACTCGTGCACCACACTCGTGCACCACACACTAGTGCACCACACACTCGTGCACCACACAATAGCGCACCACACTAGTGCACCACACACTAGTGCACCACACACTCGTGCACCACACACTCGTGCACCACACACTGGTGCACCACACTCTCGTGCACCACACTCGTGCACCACACACTAGTGCACCACACACTCGTGCACCACACACTGGTGCACCACACACTCGTGCACCACACACTCGTGCACCACACACTCGTGCACCACACTCTCGTGCACCACACACTCGTGCACCACACACTCGTGCACCACACACTAGTGCACCACACACTCGTGCACCACACACTGGTGCACCACACACTCGTGCACCACACACTCGTGCACCACACACTCGTGCACCACACACTCGTGCACCACACACTAGTGCACCACACACTAGTGCACCACACACTAGTGCACCAAACATTAGTGCACCACACACTAGTGCACCACACACTCGTGCACCACACACTAGTGCACCACACACTCGTGCACCACACACTAGTGCACCACACACTAGTGCACCACACACTCGTGCACCACACAATAGCGCACCACACTCGTGCACCACACAATAGCGCACCACACTCGTGCACCACACACTCGTGCACCACACACTCGTGCACCACACACTCGTGCACCACACACTCGTGCACCACACAATAGCGCACCACACTCGTGCACCACACAATAGCGCACCACACTCGTGCACCACACACTAGTGCACCACACACTCGTGCACCACACACTAGTGCACCACACACTAGTGCACCACACACTAGTGCACCACACACTAGTGCACCACACACTAGTGCACCACACACTAGTGCACCACACACTCGTGCACCACACACTAGTGCACCACACACTAGTGCACCACACACTAGTGCACCACACACTCGTGCACCACACACTAGTGCACCACACACTAGTGCACCACACACTAGTGCACCACACACTCGTGCACCACACACTCGTGCACCACACACTCGTGCACCACACAATAGCGCACCACACACTCGTGCACCACACACTCGTGCACCAAACACTCGTGCACCACACAATAGCGCACCATACTCGTGCACCACACACTCGTGCACCACACACTCGTGCACCACCCACTCGTGCACCACACACTCGTGCACCACACAATAGCGCACCACACTCGTGCACCACACACTCGTGCACCACACACTCGTGCACCACACACTAGTGCACCACACACTCGTGCACCACACACTCGTGCACCACACACTCGTGCACCACACAATAGCGCACCATTCTCGTGCACCACACACTCGTGCACCACACTCGTGCACCACACTAGTGCACCACACACTCGTGCACCACACACTCGTGCACCACACAATAGCGCACCACACACTCGTGCACCACACACTAGTGCACCACACACTCGTGCACCACACACTCGTGCACCACACACTCGTGCACCACACAATAGCGCACCATTCTCGTGCACCACACACTCGTGCACCACACACTAGTGCACCACACACTCGTGCACCACACACTCGTGCACCACACATTAGCGCACCACACTCGTGCACCACACACTCGTGCACCACACACTCGTGCACCACACAATAGCGCACCACACTCGTGCACCACACACTCGTGCACCACACACTCGTGCACCACACTCTAGTGCACCACACACTCGTGCACCACACACTCGTGCACCACACACTAGTGCACCACACACTAGTGCACCACACACTAGTGCACCACACACTCGTGCACCACACACTAGTGCACCACACACTAGTACACCACACACTCGTGCACCACACACTAGTGCACCACACACTAGTGCACCACACACTCGTGCACCACACACTCGTGCACCACACACTAGTGCACCACACACTAGTGCACCACACACTCGTGCACCACACACTAGTGCACCACACACTAGTGCACCACACACTAGTGCACCACACACTAGTGCACCACACACTAGTGCACCACACACTCGTGCACCACACACTAGTGCACCACACACTAGTGCACCACACACTAGTGCACCACACACTCGTGCACCACACACTAGTGCACCACACACTAGTACACCACACACTAGTGCACCACACACTAGTGCACCACACACTCGTGCACCACACACTCGTGCACCACACACTAGTGCACCACACAATAGCGCACCACACTCGTGCACCACACTCGTGCACCACACACTCGTGCACCACACACTCGTGCACCACACACTAGTGCACCACACACTAGTGCACCACACACTCGTGCACTACACACTCGTGCACCACACACTAGTGCACCACACAATAGCGCACCACACTCGTGCACCACACACTCGTGCACCACACACTCGTGCACTACACACTCGTGCACCACACACTAGTGCACCACACAATAGCGCACCACACTCGTGCACTACACACTCGTGCACCACACACTAGTGCACCACACACTAGTGCACCACACACTCGTGCACCACACACTCGTGCACCACACACTAGTGCACCACACACTAGTGCACCACACACTCGTGCACCACACACTCGTGCACCACACACTCGTGCACCACACACTAGTGCACCACACACTAGTGCACCACACACTAGTGCACCACACACTCGTGCACCACACACTCGTGCACCACACACTCGTGCACCACACAATAGCGCACCACACACTCGTGCACCACACAATAGCGCACCACACTCGTGCACCACACACTCGTGCACCACACACTAGTGCACCACACACTCGTGCACCACACACTCGTGCACCACACACTCGTGCACCACACACTCGTGCACCACACACTCGTGCACCACACACTCGTGCACCACACAATAGCGCACCACACTCGTGCACCACACACTCGTGCACCACACACTCGTGCACCACACAATAGCGCACCACACACTCGTGCACCACACACTCGTGCACCACACACTCGTGCACCACACACTAGTGCACCACACACTCGTGCACCACACACTCGTGCACCACACACTCGTGCACCACACACTCGTGCACCACACACTCGTGCACCACACACTCGTGCACCACACACTCGTGGACCACACACTCGTGCACCACACACTCGTGCACCACTCACTAGTGCACCACACACTCGTGGACCACACACTCGTGCACCACACACTCGTGGACCACACACTCGTGAACCACACACTCGTGGACCACACACTCGTGGACCACACACTCGTGGACCACACACTCGTGGACCACACACTCGTGGACCACACACTCGTGCACCACACACTCGTGCACCACACACTCGTGCACCACACACTCGTGCACCACACACTCGTGCACCACACACTCGTGGACCACACACTCGTGGACCACACACTCGTGGATCACACACTCGTGGACCACACACTCGTGGACCACACACTCGTGGACCACACACTCGTGGATCACACACTCGTGGACCACACACTAAGAACATAAGAACATAAGAACATAAGAACAAAGGTAACTGCAGAAGGCCTATTGGCCCATACGAGGCAGCTCCTATTCTATAACCACCCAATCCCACTCATATACTTGTCCAACCCGTGCTTGAAACAATCGAGGGACCCCACCTCCACAATGTTACGCGGCAATTGGTTCCACAAATCAACAACCCTGTTACTGAACCAGTATTTACCCAAGTCTTTCCTAAATCTAAACTTATCCAATTTATATCCATTGTTTCGTGTTCTGTCCTGTGTTGATACTTTTAATACCCTATTAATATCCCCCCGGTTATGTCCATTCATCCACTTGTAAACCTCTATCATGTCACCCCTAAGAACATAAGAACATAAGAACAAAGGTAACTGCAGAAGGCCTATTGGCCCATACGAGGCAGCTCCTATTCTATAACCACCCAATCCCACTCATATACTTGTCCAACCCGCGCTTAAAACAATCGAGGGACCCCACCTCCACCACGTTACGCGGCAATTGGTTCCACAAATCTACAACCCTGTTACTGAACCAGTATTTACCCAAGTCTTTCCTAAATCTAAACTTATCCAATTTATACCCATTGTTTCGTGTTCTGTCCTGTGTTGATACTTTTAATACCCTATTAATATCCCCCTTGTTATGTCCATTCACCCACTTGTAAACCTCTATCATGTCGCCCCTAACTCTTCGCCTTTCCAGTGAATGCAACTTAAGCTTTGTTAATCTTTCTTCATATGAAAGATTTCTAATTTGGGGAATTAACTTAGTCATCCTACGCTGGACACGTTCAAGTGAATTTATATCCATTCTATAATATGGCGACCAAAACTGAACTGCATAATCTAAATGGGGCCTAACTAGAGCAAGATATAGCTTGAGAACCACACCAGGTGTCTTGTTACTAACGCTGCGATTAATAAATCCAAGTGTCCGATTTGCCTTATTACGAACAATTATGCATTGATCCTTTTGTTTTAAATTCTTACTAATCATAACTCCCAGATCCCTTTCGCAATCCGACTTCGCAATCACAACACCATCTAGCTCGTATCTTGCAACTCTATCATCATTACCTAACCTCAGAACTTTACATTTATCAGCATTAAACTGCATCTGCCAATCCTTTGACCATTTCAAAACCCTATCTAGATCAACTTGAAGTGATAGTGAGTCCTCCTCCGAATTAATTTCCCTACCGATTTTCGTATCATCGGCAAATTTGCAAATGTTGCTACTCAAACCTGAATCTAAATCATTTATATATATTATAAACAACAGAGGTCCCAGGACAGAGCCTTGAGGCACTCCACTTACAACATTTTCCCACTCTGACTTGATTCCATTTATACTAACTCTCTGTTTCCTTTGGTATAGCCATGCCCTAATCCAGCTTAATATAGCACCCCCAATACCATGAGACTCTATTTTTTTAATCAGTCTTTCATGTGGCACTGTATCAAAAGCTTTGCTAAAGTCAAGGTATACAACATCGCAATCCTTACCACTATCAACTGCCTCAACAATGCTAGAATAAAAAGATAACAAATTTGTTAAACATGAACGGCCATTTATAAAACCATGTTGCGACTCAATTATTAATTTATGTTTTTCAAGATGAAGACGAATTTTATTTGCTATTATAGATTCGAGTAACTTTCCCACAATAGACGTTAGGCTAATTGGTCGATAGTTAGACGCAAATCCTAAAGGGTTTTTTCAGTTATATCGTACTAAGACTAGGGAAAGGATAGGTCCATTAAAAACTGAGACAGGTCAAATAACAGATAGTGATGAAGAGATGAGTAGTATTTTTAATAAATATTTTGTATCTGTATTTACTAAAGAGGAACTTAACAATATGCCTTCAGCCGAACAAGTCTATGTGGGTGGGGACGAGGACAGGTTGACGAGTTTAGCAGTTACCAGGGAGGATGTTCTTAAACAAATAGTAAAACTCAAACCAAACAAATCCCCAGGGCCGGATGAAGTGTTTGCCAGGGTGCTTAAAGAATGCAAAGAGGAGCTTTGTGACCCACTGTCAACCATATTTAATAAATCAATAGAGTCAGGCAGAGTGCCAGAGTTTTGGAAAGTTGCTAATGTGATACCAGTTTTTAAGAAAGGAGATAGATCACTTGCGTCTAACTATCGACCAATTAGCCTAACGTCTATTGTGGGAAAGTTACTCGAATCTATAATAGCAAATAAAATTCGTCTTCATCTTGAAAAACATAAATTAATAATTGAGTCGCAACATGGTTTTATAAATGGCCGTTCATGTTTAACAAATTTGTTATCTTTTTATTCTAGCATTGTTGAGGCAGTTGATAGTGGTAAGGATTGCGATGTTGTATACCTTGACTTTAGCAAGGCTTTTGATACAGTGCCACATGAAAGACTGATTAAAAAGATAGAGTCTCATGGTATTGGGGGTGCTATATTAAGCTGGATTAGGGCATGGCTATACCAAAGGAAACAGAGAGTTAGTATAAATGGAATCAAGTCAGAGTGGGAAAATGTTGTAAGTGGAGTGCCTCAAGGCTCTGTCCTGGGACCTCTGTTGTTTATAATATATATAAATGATTTAGATTCAGGTTTGAGTAGCAACATTTGCAAATTTGCCGATGATACGAAAATCGGTAGGGAAATTAATTCGGAGGAGGACTCACTATCACTTCAAGTTGATCTAGATAGGGTTTTGAAATGGTCAAAGGATTGGCAGATGCAGTTTAATGCTGATAAATGTAAAGTTCTGAGGTTAGGTAATGATGATAGAGTTACAAGATACGAGCTAGATGGTGTTGTGATTGCGAAGTCGGATTGCGAAAGGGATCTGGGAGTTATGATTAGTAAGAATTTAAAACAAAAGGATCAATGCATAAATGTTCGTAATAAGGCAAATCGGACACTTGGATTTATTAATCGCAGCGTTAGTAACAAGACACCTGGTGTGGTTCTCAAGCTATATCTTGCTCTAGTTAGGCCCCATTTAGATTATGCAGTTCAGTTTTGGTCGCCATATTATAGAATGGATATAAATTCACTTGAACGTGTCCAGCGTAGGATGACTAAGTTAATTCCCCAAATTAGAAATCTTTCATATGAAGAAAGATTAACAAAGCTTAAGTTGCATTCACTGGAAAGGCGAAGAGTTAGGGGTGACATGATAGAGGTTTACAAGTGGATGAATGGACATAACCGGGGGGATATTAATAGGGTATTAAAAGTATCAACACAGGACAGAACACGAAACAATGGGTATAAATTGGATAAGTTTAGATTTAGGAAAGACTTGGGTAAATACTGGTTCAGTAACAGGGTTGTTGATTTGTGGAACCAATTGCCGCGTAACATTGTGGAGGTGGGGTCCCTCGATTGTTTCAAGCACGGGTTGGACAAGTATATGAGTGGGATTGGGTGGTTATAGAATAGGAGCTGCCTCGTATGGGCCAATAGGCCTTCTGCAGTTACCTTTGTTCTTATGTTCTTATGTTCTTATAGTTAGACGCAAGTGATCTATCTCCTTTCTTAAAAACTGGTATCACATTAGCAACTTTCCAAAACTCTGGCACTCTGCCTGACTCTATTGATTTATTAAATATGGTTGACAGTGGGTCACAAAGCTCCTCTTTGCATTCTTTAAGCACCCTGGCAAACACTTCATCCGGCCCTGGGGATTTGTTTGGTTTGAGTTTTACTATTTGTTTAAGAACATCCTCCCTGGTAACTGCTAAATTCGTCAACCTGTCCTCGTCCCCACCCACATAGACTTGTTCGGCTGAAGGCATATTGTTAAGTTCCTCTTTAGTAAATACAGATACAAAATATTTATTAAAAATACTACTCATCTCTTCATCACTATCTGTTATTTGACCTGTCTCAGTTTTTAATGGACCTATCCTTTCCCTAGTCTTAGTACGATATAACTGAAAAAACCCTTTAGGATTTGTCTTTGCTTGCCCTGCTATGCGAACTTCATAGTTTCTTTTTGCTTTCCTTATCTCTTTTTTAACATTTCTAACCAGTTGTACGAATTCCTGTTCTAAAGTGACCTCCCCATTTTTAATCCTTTTGTACCAAGCTCTCTTTTTACCTATAAGGTTCTTCAAATTCTTTGTTATCCACTTTGGGTCATTAGTATTCGATCTATTCAATTTGTATGGTATACTACGTTCCTGTGCTTTGTTTAGAATATTCTTAAATAAGTTATATATTGAATCCACATCGAAATCCCCATTTAAGTCACCTATCGCTGGGTTCATGTCTCGCTCCAAGACCGGCCCACACCCCATACCCAAGACTTTCCAATCAATTTGACCCAAAAAATTTCTTAGGCTATTAAAATCAGCTTTTCGAAAATCTGGCACTTTAACAGAATTTTCTCCTACTGGTCTATTCCATTCTATGCTAAATCTGATTTCTTTGTGATCACTGCTCCCTAGCTCACTCCCTATTTCGATGTCATTAATTTGCGTTTCCCTGTTAGTTAATACTAAATCTAAAATATTATTTTCCCGTGTTGGTTCCTTAATGTGTTGCGTAAGAAAGCAATCGTCAATTAATTCTAGAAAATCTTCTGCTTCACTATTCCCTGTTTTGTTCAACCAGTTTATTCCGCTAAAATTAAAGTCACCCATGACATAAATACTGTTAGATCTAGATGCTCTAGATATTTCATCCCATAGATGCTTTGCTTCCATTCTGTCTAAATTTGGTGGCCTATATATTACTCCTATTATAATATTATTAGCTTTTTCGTTTAATTCAATCCAAATAGTTTCTGTGTGTGGCTCTGTTTTGATTCCCTCTTTGAGACTACATTTCAAATTGTCCCTAACATATATGGCTACTCCACCTCCTCGTCTAATATATCTATCTGTGTGAAATAGTTTAAATCCATATATTTGATATTCAGCTAATAGTTCTCTATTTTCTACATTCATCCACGTTTCGGTAAGTGCAATAATATCTATTTTTTCTGTGCTGACAAGAGCATTTAATTCGTTAATTTTATTTCTTAGACTTCTACTGTTAGTGTAATATACCCTAAGTGAATTGTTATTTTGCGGACCTTCTCTTTCCCTGATCGTTTTGCCAATTCCTTTCTCCCACAAACACATACTTTTATTACCTCCTTCCTCCAAATCAATTCCCATACCTCTATCTACTAACAGTTTAAACCCAAACAAACACCTCTAACCACTTCTTCTAACGAGTTCGCAACAGCAACAACCCCAGCTCTCGATAGATGCACCCCATCACGAGCATACATTTCATTTCTTCCATAGAAGTGTTCCCAGTTGTCTATGAAAGATATTGCATTTGATTTGCAATATCTTTCCAGCCGGCAATTGACACCAAGTGCCCTCGATATCCATTCATTTCCCACTCCCTTTCTTGGAAGAATGCCACATATGATCGGGATTCCTCCCTTGCTCCTAACTAACTCTATGGCTGTTTTATACCTCTGAATCAGTTCCTCACTCCTAACTCGACCAACATCATTTCCTCCCACGCTAATGCAAATAATGGGATTGTTCCCATTACCAGCCATAATATCATTCATGTTGTTTATAATATCACCAATGCCAGCTCCGGGATAGCAAACCCTTAACCTGTTCCCCCTATCTCTAGCACAAAACGTTCTATCCAAATACCTTATCTGGGAATCTCCCACAACTAATGTTTGCTTAGGTACTTCCTTTACTTTCTGAGGGGCCTGCGCTTCCTTTCTCTTCGTTGCTTTCCCTTTTGCGCGATCCACAGTCTCTCCACAGCACTCGTCCTCCAAAACGTCAAATGAATTAGAAGTTGCTAGGGCGTTTGAAGGCGGCTTTATCAAAGTCTTCTTAAGGCCCCTGTCTTTCACAACTCTCCAAGACGAGGTCCCTTTACTGCTGGTCTCCTCCTTCGTTACTTCTCGTTGTTTTTTGAGCTGACGCACCTCCTCCCGCAGAAAGTCCAACTCTGTCCTCAGGGCTCCCACTAGAGTCACCAGGTCCTTAACTACAACTTCCATATTGCACTAGTACACCACACACTAGTGCACCACACACGAGTGCACCACACACTCGTGGACCACACACTAGTACACCACACACTCGTGCACCACACACTAGTGCACCACACACTAGTGCACCACACACTAGTGCACCACACACTAGTGCACCACACATTAGTGCACCACACATTAGTGCACCACACACTAGTGCACCACACACTAGTGCACCACACACTCGTGCACCACACACTCGTGCACCACACACTCGTGCACCACACACTCGTGCACCACACACTCGTGCACCACACACTCGTGGACCACACACTCGTGCACCACACACTCGTGCACCACTCACTAGTGCACCACACACTCGTGGACCACACACTCGTGCACCACACACTCGTGGACCACACACTCGTGAACCACACACTCGTGGACCACACACTCGTGGACCACACACTCGTGGACCACACACTCGTGGACCACACACTCGTGGACCACACACTCGTGCACCACACACTCGTGCACCACACACTCGTGCACCACACACTCGTGCACCACACACTCGTGCACCACACACTCGTGGACCACACACTCGTGGACCACACACTCGTGGATCACACACTCGTGGACCACACACTCGTGGACCACACACTCGTGGACCACACACTCGTGGATCACACACTCGTGGACCACACACTAGTACACCACACACTAGTGCACCACACACGAGTGCACCACACACTCGTGGACCACACACTAGTACACCACACACTCGTGCACCACACACTAGTGCACCACACACTAGTGCACCACACACTAGTGCACCACACACTAGTGCACCACACATTAGTGCACCACACACTAGTGCACCACACACTAGTGCACCACACACTAGTGCACCACACACTCGTGCACCACACACTCGTGCACCACACACTCGTGCACCACACACTCGTGCACCACACACTAGTGCACCACACACTCGTGCACCACACACTCGTGCACCACACACTAGTGCACCACACACTAGTGCACCACACACTCGTGCACCACACACTAGTGCACCACACACTAGTGCACCACACACTAGTGCACCACACACTAGTGCACCACACACTAGTGCACCACACACTAGTGCACCACACACTAGTGCACCACACACTCGTGCACCACACACTCGTGGACCACACACTAGTGCACCACACACTCGTGCACCACACACTCGTGCACCACTCACTAGTGCACCACACACTAGTGCACCACACACTCGTGCACCACACACTCGTGGACCACACACTAGTGCACCGCACACTCGTGCACCACACACTAGTGCACCACACACTCGTGCACCACACACTAGTGCACCACACACTCGTGCACCACACACTAGTGCACCACACACTAGTGCACCACACACTCGTGCACCACACACTAGTGCACCACACACTCGTGCACCACTCACTAGTGCACCACTCACTAGTGCACCACACACTCGTGCACCACACACTAGTGCACCACACACTCGTGCACCACACACTAGTGCACCACACACTAGTGCACCACACACTAGTGTACCACACACTAGTGCACCACACACTCGTGCACCACACACTAGTGCACCACACACTTGTGCACCACACACTCGTGCACCACACACTAGTGCACCACACACTAGTGCACCACACACTAGTGCACCACACACTCGTGCACCACACACTAGTGCACCACACACTCGTGCACCACACACTAGTGCACCACACACTAGTGCACCACACACTCGTGCACCACACACTAGTGCACCACACACTCGTGCACCACTCACTAGTGCACCACTCACTAGTGCACCACACACTCGTGCACCACACACTAGTGCACCACACACTCGTGCACCACACACTAGTGCACCACACACTAGTGCACCACACACTAGTGTACCACACACTAGTGCACCACACACTCGTGCACCACACACTAGTGCACCACACACTTGTGCACCACACACTCGTGCACCACACACTAGTGCACCACACACTAGTGCACCACACACTAGTGCACCACACACTAGTGCACCACACACTAGTGCACCACACACTAGTGCACCACACACTAGTGCACCACACACTAGTGCACCACACACTAGTGCACCACACACTAGTGCACCACACACTAGTGCACCACACACTCGTGCACCACACACTAGTGCACCACACACTAGTGCACCACACACTATTGCACCACACACTCGTGCACCACACACTCGTGCACCACACACTAGTGCACCACACACTAGTGCACCACACACTAGTGCACCACACACTAGTGCACCACACACTAGTGCACCACACACTAGTGCACCACACACTCGTGCACCACACACTAGTGCACCACACACTCGTACACCACACACTCGTGCACCACACACTAGTGCACCACACACTAGTGCACCACACACTCGTGCACCACACACTCGTGCACCACACACTAGTGCACCACACACTAGTGCACCACACACTAGTGCACCACACACTAGTGCACCACACACTAGTGCACCACACACTAGTGCACCACACACTAGTGCACCACACACTAGTTCACCACACACTCGTGCACCACACACTAGTGCACCACACACTAGTGCACCACACACTAGTGCACCACACACTAGTGCACCACACACTCGTGCACCACACACTCGTGCACCACACACTCGTGCACCACACAATAGCGCACCACACACTCGTGCACCACACAATAGCGCACCACACTCGTGCACCACACACTCGTGCACCACACACTAGTGCACCACACACTCGTGCACCACACACTCGTGCACCACACACTCGTGCACCACACACTCGTGCACCACACACTCGTGCACCACACTCGTGCACCACACACTCGTGCACCACACACTCGTGCACCACACAATAGCGCACCACACACTCGTGCACCACACACTCGTGCACCACACACTCGTGCACCACACACTAGTGCACCACACACTCGTGCACCACACACTCGTGCACCACACACTCGTGCACCACACACTCGTGGACCACACACTCGTGCACCACACACTAGTGCACCACACACTCGTGCACCACACACTCGTGCACCACACACTCGTGCACCACACACTCGTGCACCACACACTCGTGGACCACACACTCGTGCACCACACACTCGTGCACCACACACTAGTGCACCACACACTAGTGCACCACACACTCGTGCACCACACACTCGTGCACCACACACTAGTGCACCACACACTAGTGCACCACACACTAGTGCACCACACACTAGTGCACCACACACTAGTGCACCACACACTAGTGCACCACACACTAGTGCACCACACACTAGTGCACCACACACTAGTTCACCACACACTCGTGCACCACACACTAGTGCACCACACACTAGTGCACCACACACTAGTGCACCACACACTAGTGCACCACACACTCGTGCACCACACACTCGTGCACCACACACTCGTGCACCACACAATAGCGCACCACACACTCGTGCACCACACAATAGCGCACCACACTCGTGCACCACACACTCGTGCACCACACACTAGTGCACCACACACTCGTGCTCCACACACTCGTGCACCACACACTCGTGCACCACACACTCGTGCACCACACACTCGTGCACCACACAATAGCGCACCACACTCGTGCACCACACACTCGTGCACCACACACTCGTGCACCACACAATAGCGCACCACACACTCGTGCACCACACACTCGTGCACCATACACTCGTGCACCACACACTAGTGCACCACACACTCGTGCACCACACACTCGTGCACCACACACTCGTGCACCACACACTCGTGGACCACACACTCGTGCACCACACACTCGTGGACCACACACTCGTGAACCACACACTCGTGGACCACACACTCGTGGACCACACACTCGTGGACCACACACTCGTGGACGTCACACTCGTGGACCACACACTCGTGCACCACACACTCGTGCACCACACACTCGTGCACCACACACTCGTGCACCACACACTCGTGCACCACACACTCGTGGACCACACACTCGTGGACCACACACTCGTGGATCACACACTCGTGGACCACACACTCGTGGACCACACACTCGTGGACCACACACTCGTGGATCACACACTCGTGGACCACACACTAGTACACCACACACTAGTGCACCACACACTAGTGCACCACACACTCGTGGACCACACACTAGTACACCACACACTCGTGCACCACACACTAGTGCACCACACACTAGTGCACCACACACTAGTGCACCACACACTAGTGCACCACACATTAGTGCACCACACACTAGTGCACCACACACTAGTGCACCACACACTCGTGCACCACACACTCGTGCACCACACACTCGTGCACCACACACTCGTGCACCACACACTAGTGCACCACACACTCGTGCACCACACACTCGTGCACCACACACTAGTGCACCACACACTAGTGCACCACACACTCGTGCACCACACACTAGGGCACCACACACTAGTGCACCACACACTAGTGCACCACACACTAGTGCACCACACACTAGTGCACCACACACTAGTGCACCACACACTAGTGCACCACACACTCGTGCACCACACACTCGTGGACCACACACTAGTGCACCACACACTCGTGCACCACACACTCGTGCACCACTCACTAGTGCACCACACACTAGTGCACCACACACTCGTGCACCACACACTCGTGGACCACACACTAGTGCACCGCACACTCGTGCACCACACACTAGTGCACCACACACTCGTGCACCACACACTAGTGCACCACACACTCGTGCACCACACACTAGTGCACCACACACTAGTGCACCACACACTCGTGCACCACACACTAGTGCACCACACACTCGTGCACCACTCACTAGTGCACCACTCACTAGTGCACCACACACTCGTGCACCACACACTAGTGCACCACACACTCGTGCACCACACACTAGTGCACCACACACTAGTGCACCACACACTAGTGCACCACACACTAGTGCACCACACACTAGTGCACCACACACTCGTGCACCACACACTAGTGCACCACACACTAGTGCACCACACACTAGTGCACCACACACTAGTGCACCACACACTAGTGCACCACACACTAGTGCACCACACACTAGTGCACCACACACTCGTGCACCACACACTAGTGCACCACACACTAGTGCACCACACACTAGTGCACCACACACTAGTGCACCACACACTCGTGCACCACACACTAGTGCACCACACACTAGTGCACCACACACTCGTGCACCACACACTAGTGCACCACACACTAGTGCACCACACACTATTGCACCACACACTAGTGCACCACACACTCGTGCACCACACACTAGTGCACCACTCACTAGTGCACCACTCACTAGTGCACCACACACTCGTGCACCACACACTAGTGCACCACACACTCGTGCACCACACACTAGTGCACCACACACTAGTGCACCACACACTAGTGCACCACACACTCGTGCACCACACACTAGTGCACCACACACTAGTGCACCACACACTAGTGCACCACACACTCGTGCACCACACACTAGTGCACCACACACTAGTGCACCACACACTAGTGCACCACACACTAGTGCACCACACACTAGTGCACCACACACTAGTGCACCACACACTAGTGCACCACACACTAGTGCACCACACACTCGTGCACCACACACTCGTGCACCACACACTAGTGCACCACACACTAGTGCACCACACACTAGTGCACCACACACTAGTGCACCACACACTAGTGCACCACACACTAGTGCACCACACACTATTGCACCACACACTAGTGCACCACACACTCGTGCACCACACACTCGTGCACCACACACTAGTGCACCACACACTAGTGCACCACACACTAGTGCACCACACACTAGTGCACCACACACTAGTGCACCACACACTCGTGCACCACACACTAGTGCACCACACACTCGTGCACCACACACTCGTGCACCACACACTAGTGCACCACACACTAGTGCACCACACACTCGTGCACCACACACTCGTGCACCACACACTAGTGCACCACACACTAGTGCACCACACACTAGTGCACCACACACTAGTGCACCACACACTAGTGCACCACACACTAGTGCACCACACACTAGTGCACCACACACTAGTTCACCACACACTCGTGCACCACACACTAGTGCACCACACACTAGTGCACCACACACTAGTGCACCACACACTAGTGCACCACACACTCGTGCACCACACACTCGTGCACCACACACTCGTGCACCACACAATAGCGCACCACACACTCGTGCACCACACAATAGCGCACCACACTCGTGCACCACACACTCGTGCACCACACACTAGTGCACCACACACTCGTGCACCACACACTCGTGCACCACACACTCGTGCACCACACACTCGTGCACCACACACTCGTGCACCACACAATAGCGCACCACACTCGTGCACCACACACTCGTGCACCACACACTCGTGCACCACACAATAGCGCACCACACACTCGTGCACACACACACTCGTGCACCACACACTCGTGCACCACACACTAGTGCACCACACACTCGTGCACCACACACTCGTGCACCACACACTCGTGCACCACACACTCGTGGACCACACACTCGTGCACCACACACTAGTGCACCACACACTCGTGCACCACACACTCGTGCACCACACACTCGTGCACCACACACTCGTGCACCACACACTCGTGGACCACACACTCGTGCACCACACACTCGTGCACCACACACTAGTGCACCACACACTAGTGCACCACACACTCGTGCACCACACACTCGTGCACCACACACTAGTGCACCACACACTAGTGCACCACACACTAGTGCACCACACACTAGTGCACCACACACTAGTGCACCACACACTAGTGCACCACACACTAGTGCACCACACACTAGTTCACCACACACTCGTGCACCACACACTAGTGCACCACACACTAGTGCACCACACACTAGTGCACCACACACTAGTGCACCACACACTCGTGCACCACACACTCGTGCACCACACACTCGTGCACCACACAATAGCGCACCACACACTCGTGCACCACACAATAGCGCACCACACTCGTGCACCACACACTCGTGCACCACACACTAGTGCACCACACACTCGTGCACCACACACTCGTGCACCACACACTCGTGCACCACACACTCGTGCACCACACACTCGTGCACCACACAATAGCGCACCACACTCGTGCACCACACACTCGTGCACCACACACTCGTGCACCACACAATAGCGCACCACACACTCGTGCACCACACACTCGTGCACCACACACTCGTGCACCACACACTAGTGCACCACACACTCGTGCACCACACACTCGTGCACCACACACTCGTGCACCACACACTCGTGGACCACACACTTGTGCACCACACACTAGTGCACCACACACTCGTGCACCACACACTCGTGCACCACACACTCGTGCACCACACACTCGTGCACCACACACTCGTGGACCACACACTCGTGCACCACACACTCGTGCACCACTCACTAGTGCACCACACACTCGTGGACCACACACTCGTGCACCACACACTCGTGGACCACACACTCGTGAACCACACACTCGTGGACCACACACTCGTGGACCACACACTCGTGGACCACACACTCGTGGACCACACACTCGTGGACCACACACTCGTGCACCACACACTCGTGCACCACACACTCGTGCACCACACACTCGTGCACCACACACTCGTGCACCACACACTCGTGGACCACACACTCGTGGACCACACACTCGTGGATCACACACTCGTGGACCACACACTCGTGGACCACACACTCGTGGACCACACACTCGTGGATCACACACTCGTGGACCACACACTAGTACACCACACACTAGTGCACCACACACTAGTGCACCACACACTCGTGGACCACACACTAGTACACCACACACTCGTGCACCACACACTAGTGCACCACACACTAGTGCACCACAGCACTAGTGCACCACACACTAGTGCACCACACATTAGTGCACCACACACTAGTGCACCACACACTAGTGCACCACACACTCGTGCACCACACACTCGTGCACCACACACTCGTGCACCACACACTCGTGCACCACACACTAGTGCACCACACACTCGTGCACCACACACTCGTGCACCACACACTAGTGCACCACACACTAGTGCACCACACACTCGTGCACCACACACTAGTGCACCACACACTAGTGCACCACACACTAGTGCACCACACACTAGTGCACCACACACTAGTGCACCACACACTAGTGCACCACACACTAGTGCACCACACACTCGTGCACCACACACTCGTGACCACACACTAGTGCACCACACACTCGTGCACCACACACTCGTGCACCACTCACTAGTGCACCACACACTAGTGCACCACACACTCGTGCACCACACACTCGTGGACCACACACTAGTGCACCGCACACTCGTGCACCACACACTAGTGCACCACACACTCGTGCACCACACACTAGTGCACCACACACTCGTGCACCACACACTAGTGCACCACACACTAGTGCACCACACACTCGTGCACCACACACTAGTGCACCACACACTCGTGCACCACTCACTAGTGCACCACTCACTAGTGCACCACACACTCGTGCACCACACACAAGTGCACCACACACTCGTGCACCACACACTAGTGCACCACACACTAGTGTACCACACACTAGTGCACCACACACTCGTGCACCACACACTAGTGCACCACACACTAGTGCACCACACACTCGTGCACCACACACTAGTGCACCACACACTAGTGCACCACACACTAGTGCACCACACACTAGTGCACCACACACTAGTGCACCACACACTAGTGCACCACACACTAGTGCACCACACACTCGTGCACCACACACTAGTGCACCACACACTAGTGCACCACACACTAGTGCACCACACACTAGTGCACCACACACTCGTGCACCACACACTAGTGCACCACACACTAGTGCACCACACACTATTGCACCACACACTAGTGCACCACACACTCGTGCACCACACACTCGTGCACCACACACTAGTGCACCACACACTAGTGCACCACACACTAGTGCACCACACACTAGTGCACCACACACTAGTGCACCACACACTAGTGCACCACACACTCGTGCACCACACACTCGTGCACCACACACTAGTGCACCACACACTAGTGCACCACACACTCGTGCACCACACACTCGTGCACCACACACTAGTGCACCACACACTAGTGCACCACACACTAGTGCACCACACACTAGTGCACCACACACTAGTGCACCACACACTAGTGCACCACACACTAGTTCACCACACACTCGTGCAACCACACACTAGTGCACCACACACTAGTGCACCACACACTAGTGCACCACACACTCGTGCACCACACACTAGTGCACCACACACTAGTGCACCCACACACTAGTGCACCACCACACTCGTGCACCCAACACACTAGTGCACCAACACACTAGTGCAACACACACTCGTGCACCACACACTCGGCACCACACACTAGTGCACCACACACTAGTGCACCACACACTAGTGCACCACACACTCGTGCACCACACACTAGTGCACCACACACTAGTGCACCACACACACTAGTGCACCAACACACTAGTGCACCACACACTAGTGCACCACACACTAGTGCCACCACACACTAGTGCACCACACACTCGTGCAACCACACACTAGTGCACCACACACTAGTGCACCACACACTCGTGCACCACACACTAGTGCACCACACACTCGTGCACCACACACTAGTGCACCACACACTCGTGCACCACACACTAGTGCACCACACACTCGTGCACCACACACTAGTGCACCACACACTCGTGCACCACACACTAGTGCACCACACACTAGTGCACCACACACTCGTGCACCACACACTAGTGCACCACACACTCGTGCACCACACACTAGTGCACCACACACTAGTGCACCACACACTCGTGCACCACAAACTAGTGCACCACACACTCGTGCACCACACACTAGTGCACCACACACTCGTGCACCACACACTAGTGCACCACACACTAGTGCACCACACACTAGTGCACCACACTAGTGCACCACACACTAGTGCACCACACACTAGTGCACCACACACTAGTGCACCACACACTAGTGCACCACACACTAGTGCACCACACACTCGTGCACACCACACACTCGTGCACCACACACTAGTGCACCACACACTCGTGCACCACACACTAGTGCACCACACACTAGTGCACCACACATTAGTGCACCACACTAGTGCACCACACACTAGTGCACCACACACTAGTGCACCACACACTCGTGCACCACACACTAGTGCACCACACACTCGTGCACCACACACTAGTGCACCACACACTCGTGCACCACACACTCGTGCACCACACACTAGTGCACCACACACTCGTGCACCACACACTCGTGCACCACACACTAGTGCACCACACACTAGTGCACCACACACTCGTGCACCACACACTAGTGCACCACACACTAGTGCACCACACACTAGTGCACCACACACTAGTGCACCACACACTAGTGCACCACACACTAGTGCACCACACACTAGTGCACCACACACTCGTGCACCACACACTCGTGGACCACACACTAGTGCACCACACACTCGTGCACCACACACTCGTGCACCACTCACTAGTGCACCACACACTAGTGCACCACACACTCGTGCACCACACACTCGTGGACCACACACTAGTGCACCGCACACTCGTGCACCACACACTAGTGCACCACACACTCGTGCACCACACACTAGTGCACCACACACTCGTGCACCACACACTAGTGCACCACACACTAGTGCACCACACACTCGTGCACCACACACTAGTGCACCACACACTCGTGCACCACACACTAGTGCACCACTACACTAGTGCACCACACACTCGTGCACCACACACTAGTGCACCACACACTCGTGCACCACACACTAGTGCACCACACACTAGTGTACCACACACTAGTGCACCACACACTCGTGCACCACACACTAGTGCACCACACACTAGTGCACCACACACTCGTGCACCACACACTAGTGCACCACACACTAGTGCACCACACACTAGTGCACCACACACTAGTGCACCACACACTAGTGCACCACACACTAGTGCACCACACACTAGTGCACCACACACTCGTGCACCACACACTAGTGCACCACACACTAGTGCACCACACACTAGTGCACCACACACTAGTGCACCACACACTCGTGCACCACACACTAGTGCACCACACACTAGTGCACCACACACTAGTGCACCACACACTAGTGCACCACACACTCGTGCACCACACACTCGTGCACCACACACTAGTGCACCACACACTAGTGCACCACACACTAGTGCACCACACACTAGTGCACCACACACTAGTGCACCACACACTAGTGCACCACACACTCGTGCACCACACACTCGTGCACCACACACTAGTGCACCACACACTAGTGCACCACACACTCGTGCACCACACACTCGTGCACCACACACTAGTGCACCACACACTAGTGCACCACACACTAGTGCACCACACACTAGTGCACCACACACTAGTGCACCACACACTAGTGCACCACACACTAGTTCACCACACACTCGTGCACCACACACTAGTGCACCACACACTAGTGCACCACACACTAGTGCACCACACACTAGTGCACCACACACTAGTGCACCACACACTAGTGCACCACACACTCGTGCACCACACACTCGTGCACCACACACTAGTGCACCACACACTAGTGCACCACACACTAGTGCACCACACACTCGTGCACCACACACTAGTGCACCACACACTAGTGCACCACACACTAGTGCACCACACACTCGTGCACCACACACTAGTGCACCACACACTAGTGCACCACACACTAGTGCACCACACACTAGTGCACCACACACTAGTGCACCACACACTAGTGCACCACACACTAGTGCACCACACACTAGTGCACCACACACTAGTGCACCACACACTAGTGCACCACACACTCGTGCACCCACACACTAGTGCACCACACACTAGTGCACCACACACTAGTGCACCACACACTAGTGCACCACACACTAGTGCACCACACACTAGTGCACCACACACTAGTGCACCACACACTAGTGCACCACACACTAGTGCACCACACACTAGTGCACCACACACTCGTGCACCACACACTAGTGCACCACACACTAGTGCACCACACACTAGTGCACCACACACTCGTGCACCACACACTAGTGCACCACACACTCGTGCACCACACACTAGTGCACACACTCGTGCACCCACACACTCGTGCACCACACACTCGTGCACCACACACTAGTGCACCACACACTAGTGCACCACACACTAGTGCACCACACACTCGTGCACCACACACTAGTGCACCACACACTAGTGCACCACACACTAGTGCACCACACACTAGTGCACCACACACTCGTGCACCACACACTAGTGCACCACACTACTCGTGCACCACACACTAGTGCACCACACACTAGTGCACCACACACTAGTGCACCACACTAGTGCACCACACACTAGTGCACCACACACTAGTGCACCACACACTAGTGCACCACACACTAGTGCACCACACACTCGTGCACCACACACTCGTGCACCACACACTAGTGCACCACACACTCGTGCACCACACACTAGTGCACCACACACTAGTGCACCACACATTAGTGCACCACACTAGTGCACCACACACTAGTGCACCACACACTAGTGCACCACACACTCGTGCACCACACACTAGTGCACCACACACTCGTGCACCACACACTAGTGCACCACACACTAGTGCACCACACACTCGTGCACCACACACTAGTGCACCACACACTAGTGCACCACACACTAGTGCACCACACACTAGTGCACCACACACTAGTGCACCACACACTCGTGCACCACACACTAGTGCACCACACACTAGTGCACCACACACTAGTGCACCACACACTAGTGCACCACACACTAGTGCACCACACACTAGTGCACCACACACTAGTGCACCACACACTAGTGCACCACACACTAGTGCACCACACACTAGTGCACCACACTGCACCCTCACCGTTGCACTCTCTATGCTTTTATCTTGTATACAAGTATTCCCGGCCATGTGAGGTGTTGCAGTGTCTGCTGGTATATAGCAAGGCTGCCACTGCTCTGACACCATCATTACCTCGACCATGCCTACACCCCTAGGAAGCAGCCCGTGACTGCTGACTACCTCCCAGGTACCTATTTACTGCTAGGTAACACGAGCATCAGGGTGAAAGAAACTCTGCCCATTGTTTCTCGCCGGCGCCCGGGATCGAACCCGGGACCACAGGATCACGCGTCTAGTGTTCTGTCCGCTCAGCCACCGGCTCTGGACCTGACTGCTGTTAGCCCCTATAGGAGGTGTGAGCTGTCACTGACTACTGCTAAACTGGTTGTCGTCGCACTAAGACATTTTCCACTGTTATATTGTCCTGTTGTAATGCTCCTGCAACAACACCAGCCCAGAGTGTCTCGCCTCCAACCTCGGACAAGTGGAAATTATCTTATATAGACTACACAGGCTACCCGGTGGTTCGCGGGTCGGTCAGGTGCCGAGGTCTCCCCCCACATATGCTCACTATTATCCTGTACTAATACCCTCCCTGTCTCCCGCATCACTGTAGCAGTGTTCTATACACACTGTCTTCATCACTGTAAGGATCGTCATTCCATCCACATTGCTCATCACACACCCTTCCCATCTCCTACACAAACACCCTCCCCGTGTCCCCCTACCAACCCTTCCTGTCTCCTTCCCCATACACTCCCCATCTGCCAGGAAACATACACTATGTTCGCCTATCTCCTCCCTCCCAGCACTCACAAGCCCATTCCCCCCCCCCCTCCCATCTCCTTCCCTACATTATACATATGTGCTCCCCCCCCCCCTTCTCCTACACTTCCTGCACAAACACACACCTCTTAGTGTGTCTCCTCCATCTCAGCACACACACACTTGCCCTTCTCCACCCCCCTCCCTCCCTCCCTCCCTCCCCCCCTGCCCACCCACAGTCTCTCCCTATATACACAAAAAGTAATGAAGATATGCATGAGGAGCAGGAGGCCAGATACAAAGTACCATTTTTTAGACGGCACCTGTTGGTCCAGACGGAATCTCACCATGGGTACTGAAAGAGTGTGCAGAAGTACTTTCCTTACCACTTTCCATAGTGTATAGTAGGTCACTGGAGACGAGAGACCTACCAGAAGTATGGAAGATAGCTAATGTAGTCCCATTATACAAAAAAGGTGACAGGCAAGAGGCACTGAACTACAGGCCAGTGTTCTTAACTTGTATACCATGCAAGGTGATGGAGAAGATCGTGAAAAAAAATCTATTAACACATCTGGAGAGTACAAACCACCAACATGGGTTCAGGGAGGGTAAATCTTGCCTTACTGGCTTAATAGAATTCTACGACCAGGTGACAACGATTAAGCAAGGAAAGAGAAAGTTGGGCAGACTGCATTTTCTTGGACTGTCGGAAATCCTTTGAGACAGTACCCCATAAGAGGCTGGTGCAAAAGTTGGAGAAACAGGCAAGACTAACTGGTAGGGTGCCAAACCCAAAGACTTATTTCACAGCCAAAGATTTTGTGCAGGAGAGGCATTTGGGCTATGTTTATTTTCTTCCCGATGAAATCACTATTAACTCTGCAAAGTTTTATAAGACTAGCCCCTAGCATCTGGCCTCTAACCTCAGACAGTCAGACAGACAGATATTCTCTTCCATAGATACAGACAGGTAATGGGTAAGGGAATGTCAAGGTTTTCAGGTCAAAAGCTCCTCGGTATAAGGTATATGTAAAGTCGCTTAAGACAATTACCTGGTAACAGTTACATAACATTAACACAATGTCTGATATTCATGAGGAAGGTGACTGAAGCCTCAGGCCACTGAGGTCTGTACGAGACTCATACATGTATGGAGGTTCGGTAATTTGTGTATAGATTGAAACATAACAGTTTCTGACACACAGAAATCACAATAGCGTGATGCATCAATTGAACAAATCCACAAGGGCCGTGACGAGGATTCGGAGTCTGTGTCTCAGAGAGGCTGCAGGATCCAAATAAGTTGATGTACAACTTCTGGTTTCTATTCTTTTGACCATGTTGTAGCTCAGTCGATTAAGGCAGCGTCTGGAATGATCTCGGACGTAGATTCGAATCCTCGTCACGGCCCTTGTGGATTTGTTCATGACAGTTTCTGGTTGTTTGGGATTACATTCTTGGGTGGCAAGTCATGTACAGATTTACTAAAGTGCGAAGTAATTTCACTTCAGTGTCCTCGCGTGTCGAGGTCAGTCAGGCATGACTGGAGGCCACAGAAGCCATGTTCTGCGACAACATTACCAACATGACGACCACTTCAACATCATGAGCCGAGAATGGGCTCACCAACGTTGGCAATGCTGCTCCTCATGTTAGCACCACTACAAATGAACAAGGTTTTTTTTTCCTATTTTCTCTTTTAAAATGTCATCTATATTTTCCCAGCATACATTAAATTCTTTTCTATTTCCATCTCTTCCATTCTGGCTTTTGACTCCCTCAATAATATGGATATTTGTTTGCCTCGCGCCTACCAGGAATGTTTAGTTTCTGCTTCACATTTCCCGTTTGGGAGAACACAATTCTTTTTTGGGGGTTTTGATGTCACATCGCCTCTAAATAACAATATTTTGTCGCTCGCGAAGCTTCACTACCTTAAAATATTTGTTGTAAGATAAATGTTATTATTATTATTATTGTTATTATTATTATTATTATTACTATTATTATTATTATTATTATTATTTGTATTATTATTTCGAAACGTGAAAGACTCCTTAAATATTTAGAATATATATTATATCAGGGGAAAGCGCCAAGCCATTACGACTATATAGCACTGGGAAGGGGTCAGGATAAAGATTTGAGATTGGACGGTGGGGAAAGGAATGGTGCCCAACCACTTGGCCGGTCGGGGATTGAACCGACCGGCCAAGTGGTTGGGCTAAATATTTAGAAGAAAATTTGAATTTAGGAGATTTTGTATTCCCAAATAAGAAATATACAAAATTCTATGTAATAATAATAATGCAGATGACGAGTCACAATAACGTGGCTGAAGAACGTTGACCAGACCACACACTAGAAGGTGAAGGGACGACGACGCTTGGGTCCGTCCTGGACCATTCTCAAGTCGACTGTGGTGAGACGAGGGAGACGCGGGCATTAAGTAAGGCAACAGAGGTGAAGAAGAGGAAACTTTAGAAGATTTTTAGAGCAAGGCGAAAGGTACGGAAGAAAGAGGTGAAATAAAGGGTGTAAATGGATACAAATAGGAGTAAGAATGGGAACGTAAGAAAAAGACGAGAAAGAAAACAAAGGGAAAGAAGGGTGGGTAGCCTTATGTTAGGTCACGTTTGTTAGAAAGTTAAGAACATTTGAGTATATACTGTGAAAGGGAAGAGTCAACAGCAACAAAGCCAGGACTCAAGTTCATGTTGGGTACATTGTGTATTACAGCCGATTCAACAAGACGGCGTCTGTGTAGAGTTGAGGCAAGAAAAATTATTTCAGAAGAAGACCAATCAATAGGATGACCAGAATCCCTAACATGACAGAAGAGAGCATTGTTTGTGTCTGCAGACTTAACACTTCTCTTGTGTTCCTTAAGACTGTCATTTAGTGTACGGTCAGTTTCCCAAAGTATTGGAGAGGACAAGAAATAGAGAAGACATCGGCAGCATTAGAAGCAGGAGGAGAAGTGTGAACCAAATTAGTACGAAGTGTGTTAGTTTGTCGAAAGAAGTTCTTTATGTCAAGAGGACGAAGTGTATATGTAAGAGTTTTGAGTTCAAATATGAAGGACACTTTTCTTAACAGAAGGAGGATGGTAGGACAAGAAGTGAATGTACATGCCACTATGCATGCACAAAAGGCAACATGAAAAGCACATGGAAAACCATCTCTAGTATCCTAGGAACTAAACAACACTCACATAACCAAATAAAACTCTATAAGGATGGGTATACATCGTCAACTGATTTAGAAATGGCAAATGAATTTAATAGCTTCTTTTCATCGGTTGGTGCTAATCTTGCCAGAAAAATCCCACAGACTCAGACACATATTAACACATATCTCTCAGGCAGCTATCCAAACTCTCTTCTCCTTTCACCAGTTAGCCCGGCAGATGTTGTGTCCATCATACACTCTCTAACAACCAAGGCAGGGAACACCAGTGAAATTCCGTCCATTGTGTACAAGAGAGCCTCCCATGCCCTTGCCCCACCCATAGCACTACTGTTCAACAAATCTATAGAGTGTCACACCTTCCCTGATATCCTTAAAAAAGCAAGAGTTACGCCAGTCCATAAAGGAGGCAATCCGGCGGACATAAACAATTATCGACCAATATCAAATCTACCCATTCTATCAAAAATATTTGAAAAAAATGATCTACAAACAGATCTATTCCTACCTCGTAAAATTCGACATACTCAGCCCCTGCCAGTTTGGCATCCGGTCCCAAAAGAGCACCAATGATGCAATCATTAGTCTCCTTGACGTAATCTATTCAGCCCTTGACAAAAATGAGTTTCCGATTGGACTCTTCATTGACCTAAGAAAAGCCTTTGATACTGTTAATCACAACTACCTCTTACTTAAACTCCAGCATTATGGAATCCGAGGCCTTGCCCTGGATTATATCCGATCCTGTCTTAGTGACAGACACCAATGTGTAACCATCAATGATACAATTTCTTCCACTCTACCAATAACCGTTGGAGTGCCACAGGGCAGCATCTTACGACCTCTTCTATTTCTTATATATATATCAATGATCTGCCTAATGTCTCTAATATTCTTAAACCTATATTGTTTGCTGATGATACTACCCTCATCTATTCAGACCCCAACCCACATACACTAAATAATGTCGTGAATAATGAATTACAAAAAGTCCACTTATAGATGTCAACTAACAAACTAACACTAAACATAGAAAAGACCTACTACATCTTATTTGGAAGCAAATCATCGAATGTAATTCAGCTACAGATAGACAACATTAACATCAGTAATAAAAATGATGGTAAGTTTCTTGGCCTATTCCTAGACAAGAGACTCAACTTCAGCAGCCACATTCAACACATAACTAAGAAAGTCTCTAAAACAGTTGGAATACTCTCCAAAATAAGATATTATGTTTCTAACTCTGCTCTCCTCTTACTATATTATGCACTAATCTACCCCTATCTTAATTATGGTATCTGTGCATGGGTGTCTACCACTGCAAACCACCTTAAGCCCATCATCACCCAGCAAAAATCTGCTATCAGAATAATAACTAACTCTGCTTTCAGACAACACTCAGCTCCCTTGTTTAAATCCCTAAACTTGCTAAATATTAACTCCCTCCACACATTCTCTTGTGTCAACTACATTTACAAAACCCTGTTCTTAAATGCAAACCATGCTCTGAAATTCTCCCTGGACAGATGTAATAGGACCCATTATCACCACACCAGAAATAAATATCTCTTTGATATCCCCAGAGTCAAACTTAATCTGTGTAAACACTCTATGCAAATTAAGGGACCTAGTCTATGGAACTCACTCCCTAGTGAATTGAAAAGTTGTCAAACTTTTGCCTCATTTAAAAACCAAACCAAAAAGTACCTAATTTCATCTTCGTAGTTTCCTACACTGAGCTTTAAGTTTGCTCTGTGTCTAGTGTTACCCATTCTCCCAATCTTTATATACTTAATCCAAACAACTTTATCATTGTGTTCATTGCTGTATTCTTTTATGTGCCAGCCATATACTGTATTGTGCCTGTTAAGTTTTGTTAAACTACCATTCAAGCTGTCATTGCAATCACTCTGAGTTACCTATGTTGTTTAATATACCTACAATTTTTCTCTCATCTTTTATTTTTTTCATGCTATGTAACTGTTATCATTTTTATAAATTTTGCAAGTATTTACCTACTTATAAGTTTCTTAGATTAAGGACCTGCCCGTAACGCTGCGCGTACTAGTGGCTTTACAAGAATGTAATTACTATGCTATGTGGCCTCACAATCCCAATGTACCTTCTTGTATATATATATAAATAAATGTGGAAAATCCACAGAGAAATATGAAAGGAAGTGAACGTTTCGGCCTGTTAAAGCCGTTGTCAACACCAGACTGACTAGAGGAGAGAGATAGAGAGAGGATACAGACCAACACCTGGAACCTGACCACCCATCTCTAGGGAAAGGATTAACCAGAAACAGGTGCAGCTTAGCTTAGAAAGGTCAAAGAGGATTAAGCGGCCAGAGAATAATAATGAAAGATTAAAGAAAAGCCTCATGAACACACAATATGTGAATATTAAAATTCAAATTGTTCATGAGGCTTTTCTTTAATCTTTCATCCTTTTTCTCCTTATTTCATTATTATTCTCTGGCCGCTTAATCCTCTTTGACCTTTCTAAGCTAAGCTGCACCTGTTTCTGGTTAATCCTTTCCCTAGAGATGGGTGGTCAGGTTCCAGGTGTTGGTCTGTATCCTCTCTCTATCTCTCTCCTCTAGTCAGTCTGGTGTTGACAACGGCTTTAACAGGCCGAAACGTTCTCTTCCTTTCATATTTCTCTGTGGATTTTCCGCATAAAATGATCAGTGTTTTGTGATCGTCAATTGGAAATAAATAAATAAATAAATAAATAAATAAATAAATACATGGGTTTGCGGTAGACAGAGAAAGAGAACCCGGACACAGAGCTGTGAACGTCAACGTCAAGAAAAGGAAGGAGGGAATTAGTGTCCCATTCAACTTTGAAATGGATGGAAGGAGCCAGATTAAATGATTAAATAAGGGACGAGAGTCAATAGAAGGAAGAAGAACGGAGTATTCCATTTAGAGATTGGCAAGAACAGGGGAGAGAGGGGAACCCATAGTGACGCTGAAAGTGTGAGAGAAGTATTTACCGTTGAAATGGAAGGAATTAAAGTCAATACAGATTCTTATGAGTTTGAGGAAGACGTCAGTGGGAAGAAGACCCACAGTCGCCTACTGAGTAATGAAAGAGGACGTCATCAAGGGCGATATTAATAAACACACTCTTGATGTTTACTCTTGATGAGTCGACATCAAGACTAAGCATCTTACAAGAGGGCTGTAGGCGCAGTCTTTCTTTGAAGTCCCGGGAGTGACGAAGGTGGGCAGGGGAAAAATTGCCTGTGTAAGGCGTCAGGGTTTTAGCGAGCCAGGAGAGCAGTTTTAGCTATTATTAGCTAATAATAATAATATTTATTATTATTAAGTAATGGTAATGTCTTCTCACAGACATAATAACATAGGATAAAAACCCACACTTGTATATTTGTGAAATTTATGTAAAGAATTTATACCAAGTCTTTCGCACTCTCCTGAGTGCTTTATCAAGCTCTGAGTGTATGATTTGGAGTGGACTTGTTGTTTTAGATTCAGCTACTCGGAACAACACGTTCCAAGTAGCACGGGCTATGGTGAGCCCGTAGTGGACTTACCTGGCACAGGAGCGGGGCAAGTAGCACGGGCTATGGTGAGCCCGTAGTGGACTTACCTGGCACAGGAGCGGGACTGTGGACGAGACTTACATCTCAACGTCTAATGAGGTTGCTATCCTGGGTCCAGTCTTCTTATCCTTCTCGCCCGGCAGACCATGTAACCTTTATTCCCGACTGCAGATGTGCCAGCGGTAATGTCTTCTACGGAATTAAGGTCACGTGTCCTCTCTGTAATGCTGATATTCTGGGATCTGGAGTTGTTATTAATAGATGTGTTCATCAAGATGTTATCCCTCGTGACCCTCTCCAGACCCCCAAGGGACGGGGCTAATGGGACTGCTTTCATTCATCCATTTATTAAGATCTAACTTTCCTTCACTCAGAGTCATCTTCCTAGTAAAGCTCTCCTCCGAAGTAAAGCTTTTGTTGCCAGCGAAAGTATTCTGAGTATTTATTACAATCCCTTCCACTACCCTTCTAGTTCTAATATTATTACTTTTATCGATTATTTCTCATTTATTAAAATCAATATTTTGAACCTTTTCCCACCGATGGTTTGCTACAGCACTGTTACCAGCCACGACTCTACACACTTTCTTGTGTTCTTTAAATCTGATCTCCGGTTTTTGCCCTGTTCCCGCCACATGAACTTCATCACAATCTCCACAAGGTAATATATGCTCGCCTCCCGGATTCCTATCATCTCCTACTCTGTTGTTACAATGTTGTAAGAATGGAGGAGGCTCTGTCACCTAGGAATGTTCTTCCTCTGACGCTCCTCCTCCACAGAGTGATCTGTTGATGGAGGAGCAGTTCACACTCCTCCTCCTCCTCCCCCTCCTCTTCCTCCCCCTCCTCTTCCTCCCCCTCCTCTTCCTCCTCCTCCTCCTCCTCCCCCTCCTCCTCCTCCTCCTCCTCCTGCTAGAATTGTTTCTGTGTTATGTTCCTCTTGTCCTCTCCAATACTTGGGAGAAACTGTGTTGTAAATGACGGACTTAACACACAAAATGTGTTAGACTTGCTAACACAATGTTCTCTTCTGCCGTGTAAGGGACTTGAACCATTCTATAGCTTGGTCTTCTTCTATAATAATCTTTCTTGCTTTTACTCTCCTCAACGTGAACTTACTCCAGGCTTTGTAGCCGCTGACTCTTACCTTTCTCAGTACAAAGCTTGTTTTAATCTTCTTAGCCAGCGTGATCTGACTTAGCTGTCAGCTCCTGTCTGTGCTTTCCTGTCCCTTCTCTCCCTATCTCTTTGTGGCTCTAATTTGCTTTAATCTTTCTCCGTTTCATTTATTTCCTTCAAACGTTTACTCTCAATTGATACGTTAATTAATTTGTTTATTTATTCCTTCCATGTTGCCTTCAGCTCCGTGTTTAATGGCTTCGCTTTACTCGCTGCTTCCTCCCCTCCCCCCTCACCGCTCTCCTCTCTCCTCACCACTCTCTTCTCTCCCCTCCCCCCTCACCGCTCTCCTCACCACTCTCTTCTCTCCCCTCCCCCCTCACCACTCTTCTCTCTCCCCTCCCACGTCACCACTCTCCTCTCTCCTCACTACTCTCTTCTCTCCCCTCCCCTCTCACCACTCTCTTCTCTCCCCTCCCACGTCACCACTCTCCTCTCTCCTCTCCCACCTCACCACTCTCTTCTCTCCCCTCCCCCCTCACCACTCTCCTCTCCCACCTCACCATTCTCTTTTCTCCTCTCCTCTCTCCCCACATTGTAACCCCTTCCGAACCTCTCTGCCTCGACGGGAGACATCTCCCGTCACGCAGGGTGTAGCCGCACCTCCACAGATCTCCAGTATCATCTATTGATACTATTAATGGCTCAAAAGGGCCACCACTTACGGGCTATTCGTGCCCGTGCCACCTTTTGGGTGGCTTAATCTTCATCAATCAATCAATCAATCTCTGCCTCAAGTTACAGCCCGCTCCTGTGCCAGGTAATTCCACTACGGGCTCACCATAGCCCGTGCTACTTGTTATTATTAACATCTTTATTGACGAAATTAATTACAATTTTGCCTAATCTGAGGATTTTGATAGTCTTATTAAAGTGAGGATAATGCTGGTATTCACTGTCACGCAGGACAGAGGGTCATACACAAGACAATAGGTCTAAACTGTAGGCTGGAGCACATGTATATCATGGTTACAATCACTGTTTTAATGTATGGATATGTGAAAACAACTTTCTATTGTGTACTGCCACACAAGGGCAGGGATGGGTTCATAAGTGATGCAGCTTAGAAGTAATATAAATAAAATTGTTCTTCATTCTTTAAAATGGACAAGCAAATTTTGGGTAAATTGTTAGGATGTCGTCCAGAACACCTGAGTCAATAAAATAGTTACACAGTTGGTGGTACAAGAGGCCAGGAGGTCTAAAGTCCTTTACGGTTTCACATTCATCAATATAGTGTTCTAGTGAATGCATTAAAGGTTTATCACAGAGTTTACAATCTGAGTATTCTGGTAGTGGCTCAGCCTCACTAACCTGCCAGATGTGTGTATAGCCAAGGCGAATTCGCGCAATGACTACATCACATTGCCTGGTCCGGTTACTGTGCTGACCATACAAATACCTATTATTACAGAACTTGTCATAACTTTTAATACTGCAGCTTTCAGGTCTCTGGGTATTTCTTAGTTCTTATAAATCTGAATTAATTTCTTTAATTTGTATGTTTCTAATAACTGCATTAGATAGTCCAAAGTCATAATCAGTGTTTTCCTTCCTGCAAGCCTCAATTGATCTACAAAGTCATGTTTTCCAACTCCAACATGGGATGGGATCCACACAAATTTTATACAATAGTTATTATCATTGGCAAAAATTACATTCCAATTAATATTACAAGCTACTTCCGACATACACTGTGATGGGTTATTTAAGGACTGCAGAGCACTTTTAGTCACAGAAAATAACTCCACCACCATTGAGCTTAAGGTATTCAGTACTACTTGGAACCTTTTGTTCCTAGTAGCTGAATCTTAAACAACAACAACAACACTCTGCCTCAGAGGCGACTTAAGGAGCGTCCATAACGGGTCGTAAAATCGACATTTACCATCACTAAACTTACAGGAGCTCAGTGATCTGTTTTCAGCCACTTATTCTCTACATTAAATCCACTCAAGATAAATGAAGCAAGGCTGAGAAAATGTCACATCCCCCGCGCTGAGTGCAGCGTGACTCAGGACTCACCCCGCGCTGAGTGCAGCGTGACTCAGGACTCACCCCGCGCTAAGTGCAGCGTGACTCAGTACTCACCCCGCGCTAAGTGCAGCGTGACTCAGGACTCACCCCACGCTAAGTGCAGCGTGACTCAGGACTCACCCCGCGCTAAGTGCAGCGTGACTCAGGACTCACCCCGCGCTAAGTGCAACGTGACTCAGGACTCACCCCGCGCTAAGTGCAGCGTGACTCAGGACTCACCCCACGCTAAGTGCAGCGTAACTCAGGACTCACCCCGCGCTAAGTGCAGCGTGACTCAGGACTCACCCCGCGCTAAGTGCAGCGTGACTCAGGACTCACCCCACGCTAAGTGCAGCGTGACTCAGGACTCACCCCACGCTAAGTGCAACGTGACTCAGGACTAACCCCGCGCTAAGTGCAGCGTGACTCAGGACTCACCCCACGCTAAGTGCAGCGTGACTCAGGACTCACCCCACGCTAAGTGCAGCGTGACTCAGGACTCACCCCGCGCTAAGTGCAGCGTGACTCAGGACTCACCCCGCGCTAAGTGCAGCGTGACTCAGGACTCACCCCGCGCTAAGTGCAGCGTGACTCAGGACTCACCCCGCGCTAAGTGCAGCGTGACTCAGGACTCACCCCGCGCTAAGTGCAGCGTGACTCAGTACTCACAGCGCGCTAAGTGCAGCGTGACTCAGGACTCACCCCACGCTAAGTGCAGCGTGACTCAGGACTCACCCCGCGCTAAGTGCAGCGTGACTCAGGACTCACCCCGCGCTAAGTGCAACGTGACTCAGGACTCACCCCGCGCTAAGTGCAGCGTGACTCAGGACTCACCCCACGCTAAGTGCAGCGTAACTCAGGACTCACCCCGCGCTAAGTGCAGCGTGACTCAGGACTCACCCCGCGCTAAGTGCAGCGTGACTCAGGACTCACCCCACGCTAAGTGCAGCGTGACTCAGGACTCACCCCACGCTAAGTGCAACGTGACTCAGGACTAACCCCGCGCTAAGTGCAGCGTGACTCAGGACTCACCCCACGCTAAGTGCAGCGTGACTCAGGACTCACCCCACGCTAAGTGCAGCGTGACTCAGGACTCACCCCGCGCTAAGTGCAGCGTGACTCAGGACTCACCCCGCGCTAAGTGCAGCGTGACTCAGGACTCACCCCGCGCTAAGTGCAGCGTGACTCAGGACTCACCCCGCGCTAAGTGCAGCGTGACTCAGGACTCACCCCGCGCTAAGTGCAGCGTGACTCAGGACTCACCCCACGCTAAGTGCAGCGTGACTCAGGACTCACCCCGCGCTAAGTGCAGCGTGACTCAGGACTCACCCCACGCTAAGTGCAGCGTGACTCAGGACTCACCTGCACACTTTATCCTCTTGAGAAGTTCACTTAAGTCAGGCAAGCCCCATTAGGAAGCTGATCTGTGATAATAGGATCCCTCCAGCTGGCTCCTGGGTGTGGTGCTGGGGAGGGATCCCTCTAGCTGGCTCCTGGGTGTGGTGCTGGGGGAGGGATCCCTCTAGCTGGCTCCTGGGTGTGGTGCTGGGGGGGATCCCTCCAGCTGGCTCCTGGGTGTGGTGCTGGGGGAGGATCCCTCTAGCTGGCTCCTGGGTGTGGTGCTGGGGGAGGGATCCCTCTAGCTGGCTCCTGGGTGTGGTGCTGGGGGGGATCCCTCTAGCTGGCTCCTGGGTGTGGTGCTGGGGGGGATCCCTCTAGCTGGCTCCTGGGTGTGGTGCTGGGGGAGGGGATCCCTCCAGCTGGCTCCTGGGTGTGGTGGAGGGGGGGGGATCCCTCCAGCTGGCTCCTGGGTGTGGTGCTGGGGGAAGATCCCTCCAGTTGGCTCCTGGGTGTGGTGCTGGGGGGGGATCCCTCCAGCTGGCTCCTGGGTGTGGTCCTGGGGGGGGGATCCCTCCAGCTGGCTCCTGGGTGTGGTGCTGGGGGGATCCCTCCAGCTGGCTCCTGGGTGTGGTGCTGGGGGGGGATCCCTCCAGCTGGCTCCTGGGTGTGGTGCTAGGGAGGGATCCCTCTAGCTGGCTCCTGGGTGTGGTGCTGGGGGAGGGATCCCTCTAGCTGGCTCATGGGTGTGGTGCTGGGGGGGGATCCCTCCAGCTGGCTCCTGGGTGTGGTGCTGGGGGGGGATCCCTCTAGCTGGCTCCTGGGTGTGGTGCTGGGGGAGGGATCCCTCTAGCTGGCTCCTGGGTGTGGTGCTGGGGGGGATCCCTCCAGCTGGCTCCTGGGTGTGGTGCTGGGGGTGGAACCCTCTAGCTGGCTCCTGGGTGTGATGCTGGGGGAGGGATCCCTCTAGCTGGCTCCTGGGTGTGGTGCTGGGGGGGATCCCTCTAGCTGGCTCCTGGGTGTGGTGCTGGGGGGGATCCCTCTAGCTGGCTCCTGGGTGTGGTGCTGGGGGAGGGAATCCCTCCAGCTGGCTCCTGGGTGTGGTGCTGGGGGAGGATCCCTCTTGCTGGCTCCTGGGTGTGGTGCTGGGGGAGGGATCCCTCTAGCTGGCTCCTGGGTGTGGTGCTGGGGGGGATCCCTCTAGCTGGCTCCTGGGTGTGGTGCTGGGGGAGGGGATCCCTCCAGCTGGCTCGTGGGTGTGGTGGAGGGGGGGGGATCCCTCCAGCTGGCTCCTGGGTGTGGTGCTGGGGGAAGATCCCTCCAGCTGGCTCCTGGGTGTGGTGCTGGGGGGGGATCCCTCCAGCTGGCTCCTGGGTGTGGTCCTGGGGGGGGGATCCCTCCAGCTGGCTCCTGGGTGTGGTGCTGGGGGGGATCCCTCCAGCTGGCTCCTGGGTGTGGTGCTGGGGGGGGATCCCTCCAGCTGGCTCCTGGGTGTGGTGCTGGGGAGGGATCCCTCTAGCTGGCTCCTGGGTGTGGTGCTGGAGGAGGGATCCCTCTAGCTGGCTCCTGGGTGTGGTGCTGGGGGGGGATCCCTCCAGCTGGCTCCTGGGTGTGGTGCTGGGGGGGGATCCCTCTAGCTGGCTCCTGGGTGTGGTGCTGGGGGAGGGATCCCTCTAGCTGGCTCCTGGGGGGGATCCCTCTAGCTGGCTCCTGGGTGTGGTGCTGGGGGGGGATCCCTCTAGCTGGCTCCTGGGTGTGGTGCTGGGGGAGGGGATCCCTCCAGCTGGCTCCTGGGTGTGGTGGTGGGGGGGGATCCCTCCAGCTGGCTCCTGGGTGTGGTGCTGGGGGAAGATCCCTCCAGCTGGCTCCTGGGTGTGGTGCTGGGGGGGATCCCTCCAGCTGGCTCCTGGGTGTGGTGCTGGGGGGGATCCCTCCAGCTGGCTCCTGGGTGTGGTGCTGGGGGGGGGGATCCCTCCAGCTGGCTCCTGGGTGTGGTGCTGGGGGGATCCCTCCAGCTGGCTCCTGGGTGTGGTGCTGGGGGGGATCCCTCCAGCTGGCTCCTGGGTGTGGTGCTGGGGGGGGGATCCCTCCAGCTGGCTCCTGGGTGTGGTGCTAGGGGGGATCCCTCCAGCTGGCTCCTGGGTGTGGTGCTGGGGGGGGGGATCCCTCCAGCTGGCTCCTGGGTGTGGTGCTGGGGGGGGATCCCTCCAGCTGGCTCCTGGGTGTGGTGCTGGGGGGGGGATCCCTCCAGCTGGCTCCTGGGTGTGGTGCTGGGGGGGGATCCCTCCAGCTGGCTCCTGGGTGTGGTGCTGGGGGGGATCCCTCCAGCTGGCTCCTGGGTGTGGTGCTGGGGGGGATCCCTCCAGCTGGCTCCTGGGTGTGGTGCTGGGGGCGGATCCCTCCAGCTGGCTCCTGGGTGTGGTGCTGGGGGGGATCCCTCCAGCTGGCTCCTGGGTGTGGTGCTGGGGGGATCCCTCCAGCTGGCTCCTGGGTGTGATGCTGGGGGGATCCCTCCAGCTGGCTCCTGGGTGTGGTGCTGGGGGGGATCCCTCCAGCTGGCTCCTGGGTGTGGTGCTGGGGGGTATCCCTCCAGCTGGCTCCTGGGTGTGGTGCTGGGGGGGATCCCTCCAGCTGGCTCCTGGGTGTGGTGCTGGGGGGATCCCTCCAGCTGGCTCCTGGGTGTGGTGCTGGGGGGGGGGATCCCTCCAGCTGGCTCCTGGGTGTGGTGCTGGGCTGGGATCCCTCCAGCTGGCTCCTGGGTGTGGTGCTGGGGGGGGATCCCTCCAGCTGGCTCCTGGGTGTGGTGCTGTCGGGGATCCCTCCAGCTGGCTCCTGGGTGTGTTGCTGGGGGGATCCCTCCAGCTGGCTCCTGGGTGTGGTGCTGGGGGGGATCCCTCCAGCTGGCTCCTGGGTGTGGTTCTGGGGGGGGATCCCTCCAGCTGGCTCCTGGGTGTGGTGCTGAAGGGGATCCCTCCAGCTGGCTCCTGGGTGTGGTGCTGGGGGGGGATCCCTCCAGCTGGCTCCTGGGTGTGGTGGTGGGGGGGGATCCCACCAGCTGGCTCCTGGGTGTGGTGCTGGGGGAGGGATCCCTCTAGCTGGCTCCTGGGTGTGGTGCTGTGGGGGGGATCCCTCTAGCTGGCTCCTGGGTGTGGTGCTGGGGGGGGATCCCTCTAGCTGGCTCCTGGGTGTGGTGCTGGGGGGGATCCCTCTAGCTGGCTCCTGGGTGTGGTGCTGGGGGGGGATCCCTCCAGCTGGCTCCTGGGTGTGGTGCTGGGGGGGGATCCCTCTAGCTGGCTCCTGGGTGTGGTGCTGGGGGGGGATCCCTCTAGCTGGCTCCTGGGTGTGGTGCTGGGGGGGGGATCCCTCTAACTGGCTCCTGGGTGTGGTGCTGGGGGGATCCCTCCAGCTGGCTCCTAGGTGTGGTGCTGGGGGGGATCCCTCCAGCTGGCTCCTGGGTGTGGTGCTGGGGGGGATCCCTCCAGCTGGCTCCTGGGTGTGGTGCTGGGGGGGGATCCCTCCAGCTGGCTCCTGGGTGTGGTGCTGGGGGGGATCCCTCCAGCTGGCTCCTGGGTGTGGTGCTGGGGGGGATCCCTCCAGCTGGCTCCTGGGTGTGGTGCTGGGGGGGGATCCCTCCAGCTGGCTCCTGGGTGTGGTGCTGGGGGGGATCCCTCCAGCTGGCTCCTGGGTGTGGTGCTGGGGGGGATCCCTCCAGCTGGCTCCTGGGTGTGGTGCTGGGGGGGGGATCCCTCCAGCTGGCTCCTGGGTGTGGTGCTGGGGGGGATCCTTCCAGCTGGCTCCTGGGTGTGGTGCTGGGGGGATCCCTCCAGCTGGCTCCTGGGTGTGGTGCTGGGGGGGGGATCCCTCCAGCTGGCTCCTGGGTGTGGTAGTGGGGGGTGATCCCTCCAGCTGGCTCCTGGGTGTGGTGCTGGGGGAGGGATTCCTCTAGCTGGCTCCTGTGTGTGGTGCTGGGGGGGGGGATCCCTCTAGCTGGCTCCTGGGTGTGGTGCTGGGGGGGGATCCCTCTAGCTGGCTCCTGGGTGTGGTGCTGGGGGGGGGATCCCTCTAGCTGGCTCCTGGGTGTGGTGCTGGGGGGGGGATCCCTCCAGCTGGCTCCTGGGTGTGGTGCTGGGGGGGATCCCTCTAGCTGGCTCCTGGGTGTGGTGCTGGGGGGGGATCCCTCTAGCTGGCTCCTGGGTGTGGTGCTGGGGGGTGGGGGGATCCCTCTAGCTGGCTCCTGGGTGTGGTGCTGGGGGGGGATCCCTCCAGCTGGCTCCTGGGTGTGGTGCTGGGGGGGGATCCCTCCAGCTGGCTCCTGGGTGTGGTGCTGGGGGGGATCCCTCTAGCTGGCTCCTGGGTGTGGTGCTGGGGGAGGGATCCCTCTAGCTGGCTCCTGGGTGTGGTGCTGGGGGGGATCCCTCCAGCTGGCTCCTGGGTGTGGTGCTGGGGGGGGATCCCTCTAGCTGGCTCCTGGGTGTGGTGCTGGGGGAGGGATCCCTCTAGCTGGCTCCTGGGTGTGGTGCTGGGGGGGATCCCTCCAGCTGGCTCCTGGGTGTGGTGCTGGGGGAGGATCCCTCTAGCTGGCTCCTGGGTGTGGTGCTGGGGGAGGGATCCCTCTAGCTGGCTCCTGGGTGTGGTGCTGGGGGGGATCCCTCTAGCTGGCTCCTGGGTGTGGTGCTGGGGGGGATCCCTCTGGCTGGCTCCTGGGTGTGGTGCTGGGGGAGGGAATCCCTCCAGCTGGCTCCTGGGTGTGGTGCTGGGGGAGGATCCCTCTAGCTGGCTCCTGGGTGTGGTGCTGGGGGAGGGATCCCTCTAGCTGGCTCCTGGGTGTGGTGCTGGGGGGGATCCCTCTAGCTGGCTCCTGGGTGTGGTGCTGGGGGAGGGGATCCCTCCAGCTGGCTCGTGGGTGTGGTGGAGGGGGGGGGGGATCCCTCCAGCTGGCTCCTGGGTGTGGTGCTGGGGGAAGATCCCTCCAGCTGGCTCCTGGGTGTGGTGCTGGGGGGGGATCCCTCCAGCTGGCTCCTGGGTGTGGTCCTGGGGGGGGGATCCCTCCAGCTGGCTCCTGGGTGTGGTGCTGGGGGGGATCCCTCCAGCTGGCTCCTGGGTGTGGTGCTGGGGGGGGATCCCTCCAGCTGGCTCCTGGGTGTGGTGCTGGGGAGGGATCCCTCTAGCTGGCTCCTGGGTGTGGTGCTGGGGGAGGGATCCCTCTAGCTGGCTCCTGGGTGTGGTGCTGGGGGGGGATCCCTCCAGCTGGCTCCTGGGTGTGGTGCTGGGGGGGATCCCTCTAGCTGGCTCCTGGGTGTGGTGCTGGGGGAGGGATCCCTCTAGCTGGCTCCTGGGGGGGGATCCCTCTAGCTGGCTCCTGGGTGTGGTGCTGGGGGGGGATCCCTCTAGCTGGCTCCTGGGTGTGGTGCTGGGGGAGGGGATCCCTCCAGCTGGCTCCTGGGTGTGGTGGTGGGGGGGGATCCCTCCAGCTGGCTCCTGGGTGTGGTGCTGGGGGAAGATCCCTCCAGCTGGCTCCTGGGTGTGGTGCTGGGGGGGATCCCTCCAGCTGGCTCCTGGGTGTGGTGCTGGGGGGGATCCCTCCAGCTGGCTCCTGGGTGTGGTGCTGGGGGGGGGGGGATCCCTCCAGCTGGCTCCTGGGTGTGGTGCTGGGGGGATCCCTCCAGCTGGCTCCCGGGTGTGGTGCTGGGGGGGGATCCCTCCAGCTGGCTCCTGGGTGTGGTGCTGGGGGGGGATCCCTCCAGCTGGCTCCTGGGTGTGGTGCTAGGGGGGATCCCTCCAGCTGGCTCCTGGGTGTGGTGCTGGGGGGGGATCCCTCCAGCTGGCTCCTGGGTGTGGTGCTGGGGGGGGATCCCTCCAGCTGGCTCCTGGGTGTGGTGCTGGGGGGGGGGATCCCTCCAGCTGGCTCCTGGGTGTGGTGCTGGGGGGGGATCCCTCCAGCTGGCTCCTGGGTGTGGTGCTGGGGGGGGGGATCCCTCCAGCTGGCTCCTGGGTGTGGTGCTGGGGGGTATCCCTCCAGCTGGCTCCTGGGTATGGTGCTGGGGGGGGATCCCTCCAGCTGGCTCCTGGGTGTGGTGCTGGGGGGATCCCTCCAGCTGGCTCCTGGGTGTGGTGCTGGGGGGGGGGATCCCTCCAGCTGGCTCCTGGGTGTGGTGCTGGGCTGGGATCCCTCCAGCTGGCTCCTGGGTGTGGTGCTGGGGGGGGATCCCTCCAGCTGGCTCCTGGGTGTGGTGCTGTCGGGGATCCCTCCAGCTGGCTCCTGGGTGTGTTGCTGGGGGGATCCCTCCAGCTGGCTCCTGGGTGTGGTGCTGGGGGGGGATCCCTCCAGCTGGCTCCTGGGTGTGGTGCTGGGGGGGGATCCCTCCAGCTGGCTCCTGGGTGTGGTGCTGAAGGGGATCCCTCCAGCTGGCTCCTGGGTGTGGTGCTGGGGGGGGATCCCTCCAGCTGGCTCCTGGGTGTGGTGGTGGGGGGGGATCCCTCCAGCTGGCTCCTGGGTGTGGTGCTGGGGGAGGGATCCCTCTAGCTGGCTCCTGGGTGTGGTGCTGTGGGGGGGATCCCTCTAGCTGGCTCCTGGGTGTGGTGCTGGGGGGGATCCCTCTAGCTGGCTCCTGGGTGTGGTGCTGGGGGGGGATCCCTCCAGCTGGCTCCTGGGTGTGGTGCTGGGGGGGGATCCCTCTAGCTGGCTCCTGGATGTGGTGCTGGGGGGGGATCCCTCTAGCTGGCTCCTGGGTGTGGTGCTGGGGGGGGGATCCCTCTAACTGGCTCCTGGGTGTGGTGCTGGGGGGATCCCTCCAGCTGGCTCCTAGGTGTGGTGCTGGGGGGGATCCCTCCAGCTGGCTCCTGGGTGTGGTGCTGGGGGGGATCCCTCCAGCTGGCTCCTGGGTGTGGTGCTGGGGGGGGATCCCTCCAGCTGGCTCCTGGGTGTGGTGCTGGGGGGGATCCCTCCAGCTGGCTTCTGGGTGTGGTGTTGGGGGGGATCCCTCCAGCTGGCTCCTGGGTGTGGTGCTGGGGGGGGATCCCTCCAGCTGGCTCCTGGGTGTGGTGCTGGGGGGGATCCCTCCTGCTGGCTCCTGGGTGTGGTGCTGGGGGGGATCCCTCCAGCTGGCTCCTGGGTGTGATGCTGGGGGGGGGATCCCTCTAGCTGGCTCCTGGGTGTGGTGCTGGGGGGGATCCTTCCAGCTGGCTCCTGGGTGTGGTGCTGGGGGGATCCCTCCAGCTGGCTCCTGGGTGTGGTGCTGGGGGGGGGGGATCCCTCCAGCTGGCTCCTGGGTGTGGTAGTGGGGGGTGATCCCTCCAGCTGGCTCCTGGGTGTGGTGCTGGGGGAGGGATTCCTCTAGCTGGCTCCTGTGTGTGGTGCTGGGGGGGGGATCCCTCTAGCTGGCTCCTGGGTGTGGTGCTGGGGGGGGGATCCCTCTAGCTGGCTCCTGGGTGTGGTGCTGGGGGGGGGGATCCCTCTAGCTGGCTCCTGGGTGTGGTGCTGGGGGGGGGGATCCCTCCAGCTGGCTCCTGGGTGTGGTGCTGGGGGGGGATCCCTCTAGCTGGCTCCTGGGTGTGGTGCTGGGGGGGGATCCCTCTAGCTGGCTCCTGGGTGTGGTGCTGGGGGGTGGGGGGATCCCTCTAGCTGGCTCCTGGGTGTGGTGCTGGGGGGGGATCCCTCCAGCTGGCTCCTGGGTGTGGTGCTGGGGGGGATCCCTCCAGCTGGCTCCTGGGTGTGGTGCTGGGGGGGATCCCTCTAGCTGGCTCCTGGGTGTGGTGCTGGGGGGGATCCCTCCAGCTGGCTCCTGGGTGTGGTGCTGGGGGGGGATCCCTCCAGCTGGCTCCTGGGTGTGGTGCTGGGGGGGGATCCCTCTAGCTGGCTCCTGGGTGTGGTGCTGGGGGGGGGATCCCTCTAGCTGGCTCCTGGGTGTGGTGCTGGGGGGGGGGATCCCTCTAGCTGGCTCCTGGGTGTGGTGCTGGGGGGGGGATCCCTCTAGCTGGCTCCTGGGTGTGGTGCTGGGGGGGATCCCTCTAGCTGGCTCCTGGGTGTGGTGCTGGGGGGGGGATCCCTCTAGCTGGCTCCTGGGTGTGGTGCTGGGGGGGATCCCTCCAGCTGGCTCCTGGGTGTGGTGCTGGGGGCGGGATCCCTCTAGCTGGCTCCTGGGTGTGGTGCTGGGGGGGGGATCCCTCTAGCTGGCTCCTGGGTGTGGTGCTGGGGGGGGGATCCCTCTAGCTGGCTCCTGGGTGTGGTGCTGGGGGGGGGATCCCTCTAGCTGGCTCCTGGGTGTGGTGCTGGGGGGGATCCCTCTAGCTGGCTCCTGGGTGTGGTGCTGGGGGGGGATCCCTCTAGCTGGCTCCTGGGTGTGGTGCTGGGGGGGATCCCTCTAGCTGGCTCCTGGGTGTGGTGCTAGGGGGGGGATCCCTCTAGCTGGCTCCTGGGTGTGGTGCTGGGGGGGATCCCTCCAGCTGGCTCCTGGGTGTGGTGCTGGGGGGGAATCCCTCTAGCTGGCTCCTGGGTGTGGTGCTGGGGGGGGATCCCTCTAGCTGGCTCCTGGGTGTGGTGCTGGGGGGGATCCCTCTAGCTGGCTCCTGGGTGTGGTGCTGGGGGGGGATCCCTCTAGCTGGCTCCTGGGTGTGGTGCTGGGGGGATCCCTCCAGCTGGCTCCTGGGTGTGGTGCTGGGGGGGTGATCCCTCCAGCTGGCTCCTGGGTGTGGTGCTGGGGGGGGGGGGATCCCTCCAGCTGGCTCCTGGGTGTGGTGCTGGGGGGGGATCCCTCTAGCTGGCTCCTGGGTGTGGTGCTGGGGGAGGATCCCTCTAGCTGGCTCCTGGGTGTGGTGCTGGGGGGGGGGATCCCTCTAGCTGGCTCCTGGGTGTGGTGCTGGGGGGATCCCTCCAGCTGGCTCCTGGGTGTGGTGCTGGGGGGGTGATCCCTCCAGCTGGCTCCTGGGTGTGGTGCTGGGGGGGGGGATCCCTCCAGCTGGCTCCTGGGTGTGGTGCTGGGGGGGATCCCTCCAGCTGGCTCCTGGGTGTGGTGCTGGGGGGGATCCCTCCAGCTGGCTCCTGGGTGTGGTGCTGGGGGGGATCCCTCCAGCTGGCTCCTGGGTGTGGTGCTGGGGGGGATCCCTCCAGCTGGCTCCTGGGTGTGGTGCTGGGGGGGGGATCCCTCCAACTGGCTCCTGGGTGTGGTGCTGGGGGGAATCCCTCCAGCTGGCTCCTGGGTGTGCTGCTGGGGGTGGGATCCCTCCAGCTGGCTCCTGGGTGTGGTGCTGGGGGGGATCCCTCCAGCTGGCTCCTGGGTGTGGTGCTGGGGGGGGGATCCCTCCAACTGGCTCCTGGGTATGGTGCTGGGGGGAATCCCTCCAGCTGGCTCCTGGGTGTGCTGCTGGGGGGGGGGGATCCCTCCAGCTGGCTCCTGGGTGAGCTGCTGGGGGGGATCCCTCCAGCTGGCTCCTGGGTGAGCTGCTGGGGGGGATCCCTCCAGCTGGCTCCTTTGGGGGCTGCTGGGGGGGGGGATCCCTCCAGCTGGCTCCTGGGTGTGGTGCTGGGGGGATCCCTCCAACTATTGGGTAATATTGGGGAAAGTTAAAGGGGAAGAATGGAAGTAAACGGAGAATAATGAATGCCAACAGTGACTGCCCAGACAGGTACATGAGGAGTGTTGTTAACGCTTATGTCGACCATGCCCTCAGCCACAGCTCAGGATGGAAGCAAGTCGATGAAGAACTCTGTAGGGTAAGGCAGGTCCTAGTCAACAACGGCTTCTCCAATGGTTTCGTCGAAGACATCAAAAGGAAAGTGAAACGCCATGCAACCTCTGAAGAGACAACTAACACAACACCTATACCCCCTATTAGACTATTTTGCAGGAACTTCTTTTCCACAGCTCATAAAACAGAGGAAAGGGTCCTGAAAGATATTGTTAATAGAAACGTTATCCCTACAGACACAAATCAGAAGATACTATTGACGATCTACTATAAAACCAAAAAAACGGCCAAGCTACTCATGAGAAACTCTCCAGACACAAAGCTGAACGCTTTGAAAGAGACCAATGTCGTCTATGCCTTCAAATGCCCACTTCGGGATTGTAAGGATCAAAGAACTCAGTATATAGGCAAGACAACAACATCTCTTTCCAGGCGATTAACGATGCATAAGCAACGGGGCTCCATTAAGTAACATATAATCTCTTCCCACAACCAGACCATCACCAGAGAAGTCTTAACAAAAAACACGGAAATCATCGATAGATACAGCGATAGCAGGCGGCTTGATATCTGCGAGGCACTACACATCAAGAAGTCAACACCAGCAATCAACAGCCAATTAATGCACAACTATATTCTACCCACTTCAAGACTCCGCACCAATATAGAGGCATCAAGAAATATGGGCCAATAGGGCCTTTGCATTTACTTCCATTCTTCTCCTTTAACTTTACCCAATATTACCCAATATTTCGTGTTCTACCTTGTGTTGAAAGTTTGTTTTCACCTTATCCAAAACTGTTGTAACATATCACCTCACCCAAATGCAGGTATATAAAATAAAAAGCCGTTTGAATTATAGCAAAGTAAGAAATCTGTTTTAGTCTTTGCAGGTTATAGTTGTGTGTGTGTAAACTAAAGTCTTTGTAAACTAAAGTCACGTCTAAAGGTGACTTTTACACCTTTTAGTAAACTAAAGTCACCTCACCCAAATGCAGGTATATAAGATGAAAGCTGCTTAAATTATAGCATAGTAGAACTCTGTTTAGTGTTTGCAGGTTATAGTTGTGTGTGTGTAAACTAAACTCTTTGAAAATGTAATAAGTTATTACGAAACTCGTTCAAGTGTCGCGTCAGACTAGAAATAAAAATGAATTTTGGAGAATGGATTTTTCAATTACCATCGACAGTGAAAAGAAACAAGAAATATTGAGAAAATTCGTGTTAGAATTGTTAATCTTACTTTTTTGGTCATATTTAAAATATATATATATATATATATATATATATATATATATATATATATATATATATATATATATATATATATATATATATATATATATATATATATATATATGTCGTACCTAGTAGCCAGAATGCACTTCTCGGCCTACTATGCAAGGCCCGATTTGCCTAATAAGCCAAGTTTTCCTGAATTAATATATTTTCTCTAATTTTTTTCGTATGAAATGATAAAGCTACTCTTTTCATTATGTATGAGGTCAATTTTTTTTATTGGAGTTAAAATTAACGTAGATATATGACCGAACCTAACCAACCCTACCTAACTTAACCTAACCTATCTTTATAGGTTAGGTTAGGTAGCCGAAAAAGTTGGATTAGGTTAGGTTAGGTAGGTTAGGTAGTCGAAAAACAATTAGTTCATGAAAACTTGGCTTATTAGGCAAATCGGGCCTTGCATAGTAGGCTGAGAAGTGCGTTCTGGCTACTAGGTACGACATATATATATATATATATATATATATATATATATATATATATATATATATATATATATATATATATAAAAGCCTATACTTGCATAAACCACAAGTGAAGATTAACAATCTTTGGACAACACCCACCAGTGGGCCTCGAACCCAGAAAGCACAACTACCGTCCAGTAGCTGCCATAACTAGTACGCCTTAACCCACTATACCATCAGACCCTACAAAAGAAGTAGAGACTTCGAGATATATATACACCTCAAATATCTCCACTTCCCGAGGGCACTAGACAAGTGAGAGGTTACTATACGTTTTTTCATCAAGCCACTGTTAATGTGAGAGAACTCACATTACTCACAACTCACTATATATATATATATATATATATATATATATATATATATATATATATATATATATATATATATATATATATATATATATATATATATATATATATATATATATATATATATAAATATATATATATACATATTCAGATTCAGATTCAGATTCAGATGTTTATTCAGGTAAGGTATATACATACAAGTGATGTTACATTAATGGATTGATATATAGATAGAGCTAGTACATACAATGCCTAAAGCCACTATTACGCAATGCGTTTCGGGCAAGAAAAACATTAATATCTAGAACTTAATACTAATTGAGCATAAAGAATAAAAAGTGTTGAGAACAAATACAAATAAAGATAAAAAAAGGGGGAACATGACTGAAAAAGCAGCACAAATACAATAGGTTGACAAACAGTGTTGATTAAAAAAAAAAGAAAATAACGGACATGGGTTGACAATAGAGGAGTGAGGTAGGTTACAGGGAATTTATTAGGTAGTGTTTAGTTTTTATCTTAAACTGGTTGAGAGAGGTACTGTCTTTAACATGGTTGGGAAGGTCATTCCACATTCTGGGCCCCTTGATTTGTAGAGCATTTCTGGTTTGATTAAGTCGTACTCTAGGAATATCAAAACTGTATTTATTTCTGGTGTGGTGCTCATGGGTTCTGTTACAACCTTCTATGAAGCTTTTGAGATCAGGATTGGCATTACAATTTAGCGTTTTGTATATGTATAGTACACATGAGAGAATGTGCAGTGACTTAATGTCTAACATATTCAGGGATTTGAATAGGGGTACCGAGTGATGTCTGGGGCCAGAATTGGATATTGTCCTAATAGCAGCTTTGTGTTGAGTAATTAGAGGACGTAAATGATTTTGGGTAGTAGAGCCCCAAGCACAAATACCATAGTTGAGATATGGATAGATAAGGGAGTAATAGAGAGTCACCAGGGCAGGGCGTGGTACATAATATCTGATCTTAGAAAGAATGCCCACAGTTTTTGAAACTTTTTTAGATATGTTTAGAATGTGTCCCTGGAAATTCAGCTTGTGGTCAATGAGAATGCCAAGGAATTTGCCATCTAATTTGTTACAAATTTGGGTATTGTTTATTTTGAGATTTATTTGATTAGAGGATTTATTGCCAAACAGAATATAGAAAGTTTTGTCAATGTTAAGGGTGAGTTTGTTGGCAGTTAGCCACAGATGGACTTTATTTAGCTCAGTATTTACTGTGGCATTTAGAGCAAGGGGATCAGGACTGGAGTAAATGAAGGTTGTGTCGTCAGCAAATAGGATTGGTTTGAGGTGTTGGGAGGCATTTGGAAGGTCATTAATGTAGATGAGAAAGAGGAGAGGGCCAAGTATGCTGCCCTGGGGAACACCAATGTTGATGGGTAGGGTGGGAGAAATTGTATTATTCACAGAAACACATTGGAGCCTGTCAGTAAGGTAGGATTTGAGGTATTGTAGGGAGTGTCCTCTGACACCATAATGATGTAATTTAAGAAGAAGGTTTTGGTGGTTGACAGTATCGAAAGCTTTACGCAGGTCCACAAATAACCCAACAGGGAACTCATTTTTATCAAGAGCTGTATGAATCGAGTTAAGCATACTAATAAGTGCATCGTTAGTGCTTTTTTTGGGCCTGAAGCCATATTGGCAAGGGCTAAGTATATTGAGTTTGGCTAGATATGAGTAAAGCTGCTTATAGATTAGTTTTTCAAAAATTTTTGACAAGTTTGGCAGGATTGATATAGGTCTGTAGTTGTTAACATCTGTGAGATCACCACATTTGTGGACAGGCGTTACTCTCGCTTTTTTTAGAATATCTGGAAAGGTTTGGAGTTCAAGTGACTTGTTGAAGAGCAAAGCAATAGCAGGGGCTAAAGATCTGGAGGCTTTTTTGTAGATTAAAGTTGGTATCTCCTCAAGGGCACCAGACTTGGTTTTAAGGGAAAGGATTATCTCATTGACGTCAATGGAATTAATAGGCTTTAGGTACAGAGACTGGGGATAGTTCCCTGTCAGATAGTCCTTAATGTCAGTACTGGAAGATGGAATATCATTAGCAAGGGATGAACCAATGGAAGAGAAGAACCTATTGAACTCAATAGCAGAATCAGAGGCTGAAAGCTGACCATCGTTATTAGACAGGAGAGTCGGTTTGTTATTTAAAGACTTCTTTGATCCCAATATATGTGAAATTGTTCTCCATGTTTGTTTAATGTTGCTCTTTATTTGGGTAAATTTATCTTCGTAGTACTTAGTTTTGGCTCGTCTAATTATCTTAGATAGCAATAATGAGTAATTCTTTGAGAATTCTTTGGAGACAATCCCTAACCTATACTTTTTCTCAAGGTCATGTTTTTTATTAATAGATTTAAGTATTCCCTTTGTAAGCCAGGGATTGTTAAGCCTTTTGGTTGTGACTTGTTTTGTAAGCATAGGACAGTGGGTATTATAAAGGCTAAGAGTTGTTTGTAGAAAAGATTGCACTGCTAGGTTGATGTCCCCTATGTTACCTAACTCGGACTCCCAGTTGACATTATCAGCAGCAGTTATAAAATTGTTTATAGCAGTTTCATTGTGCAGCCTAAAGCTTAACTCCCTTGTTTCTAGAGGTGGTTTGCTAATGTTAGTTAAGAGAAATGTGGGGTAATGGTCTGTAGTGCTATCGGTGATTATACCTGAAGTAAGCGGAGAGGTTACATTTGTCCAGATGTGATCTAGAGTCGTGGCAGTGCTATCAGTGATTCTAGTAGGTCTAGTGATTAAGGGTATGAGGAAGCAGGAATTCATACAGTTGAGGAAGCTAACAGCAGTAGGGTGTCCTGGCTCGCAGAGGTCAATATTAAAGTCCCCTGCGATAATTAGGTGGTTTTTGTTCAGTCTGTTATCAAGTATTAGATTTCTAAGGTTTGAGTTGAATTCGGACACATCAGTGTTAGGAATTCTATAAACTGCACCCACAGACAGGATAGACTCGGCACCCTTGACTCTGAAGCTGGCGAAGATATACTCCCCATAGCAGTCTCTAGTTCTAATTTCTTTTAAGCATGTTAGTTCTTGGTGGTAGTAAAGAGCAGTGCCACCACCTCTCTGAAGTTGACGACAGTTGTGGATTGCTGAGTAGTTAGGCATGTTAAAGAGTTGAGTAGTATCATCTTTCAACCATGTTTCAGTAAGTATAATAAAAGAGAAATTGTTGTCAATAGCTTCAATCAAGGCACTAACATCATCGATATATATATATATATATATATATATATATATATATATATATATATATATATATATATATATATATATATATATATATTGTTACAGTGCCATCTCCTATTTCTTTCGTTTGCCTGCTTTAAGAGTCATATCAGCTCTCCCTACTGATTCTCTGAGGTACAGGGAGTCTGTTGATATATGTGGCGACCAACCCGACCGCCAGATAAGGGAGAAATTTACATTATAAATAGCAGGTAAGGGGAAAGTGGCGCCCTCATATAAATGAAAGAGTATCCCCTACTGCAGATATCACGTTTTGTAAAGGACTCTAGCCGATCGCGGATTGGCCGACTTAGGTCGCGGGCGACCAATCAGAGCCCGCCGTGACGTCACCGAGTGCCCCGGGCGGCGCCAACGTCAGAGTTGACCTGACTGTGGAGGTGAGAAGATGCGCCTCGGTTAGCTCTCGAGGATTTGAGGCTCTACAAGCCTTATTCAGTGGATTAATCTAGCCATCGCAGCCCACCATAAGTTATTGGAGACCCCGTGCTTCTGGGAAGTAAAAAGGAACCAAGTTCATTGAGCAAAGGAGTGCCAAACTTGGAAAATAGTCGGCGACGACGCTGGGCGGCGCCGCTGGACGCTGTGGGTCTGGAAAGGTGTGGCGGGCAGGCTTAGCTGTGCCCAGGTCACATCCACTGAGGGTTTTGGAGGGACGACACCGTTCCTAGGACGAGGATCAACGACTTGTGGAAGGGACGAGTGTGTGAATATAGTGATTAGCTCAGTGCCCATTGGTGAACCAGGATTGGGATAGCTGAATCTCTGGGATTGGAACGGCGACGACGCGAAGGCTTCACGCCACCTGAGGACCTGTGGAACGTTCCTGGATTGTCAAGGAGCGACTCAGGAAGCGTGGGAACCTCACACCATCGAGGGACAGGCGTCGTGAGCCAGGAATGTAAGGTAGATCAATTTTCCCTCCCATTACCCCTTGTGTGAGTAGGCTAGATAGGCCACGATATTTACTTATGTATGTGGCAATAGGACATTAATACTTTATTAGTAGAATAGGCTGCAGGGCAGCTTGTGTCCAGGACTGTTGGAGAGGACAGTGTGTGTGGACGGCAGGACAGTTGAAGAAGAGGTGCCGACGTGGCGAAGAGGCCCTCCTGTGAGAGAGTGTGGGACTCCTGTCTTTCTGCCCAGTTGAAGGAGTGTTGGAGGTCGTGGAAGAAGAGGCTGACGATCTCCAGATTTATTATCCTTATTTTCATTTTCATGTATTGCTTGTGATTGTATGTGTGATCATGTAATTGTGTCAGTAAATTCACACATTTTACCATTGTGTTTAAGTGTGCCTCCATTATAATATTTATCTATGAGCATACACGAAGGTTATCATAGTACCACCTAGGGAACGTCGCATTCTCTATAGAAGTTCTTATCGCCTGGAGAGTGGTAAAGCAGCACAGACTTATATAAGAGTGTACCCTTAGCCATCCGGCTAGTATCAGAGCCTGACTGGTGGCTGTCATGTTCACAGAAAACGGTATCATCCGTTTTCTATGTGCGGCGGCTCAGACGCCAGGAGAAGGTAAACAGAGAGCGTACAGGACGCTACCAGCTTGGAAGCAGCTAGTCATGTAATCGTTTATAAGTATTAAAGTCAGTAACCAAGCCATGACTTTATATCAACCCTACAACCAAGACTTCCTCAGTAACACACAACACCACATTGGCCACGAGGATGAACTGTGAACGCAGGTTTTGTTCAGCTTAAAACACAAGGAGAAACATGCTGTCTTGCCATCGGAGGAGGGAGAAGTTGTGCTGTCTGTGAGCACCATACCCGATGCTGCATGCTAACCAATGCTGTGTGCTATCCAGTGCTGTGTGCTAATCCAAGCTATGTGCTAACCCAAGCTATGTGCTAACCAATGCTATGTGCTGACTGAAGCTATATACTGAGGAATCTGCCGTCGCTGTGTACGAAACGACGCTTTGATGCTGTATACAAAACCCGAGGTTTTGTGTACGAAACGCGCTATGTGCTACAATTCTTCACGCTGTAAACTGACTGCTGTACCAATTGCTGACAACTGCTGTACCAACTTGTGCTAACTGCTTACTACTGCTGTGCCAACTGCTGACAACTGCTGTGCAGCTGTAGGTAGGAACAACACCACATGTATACAGAGCTAGGTAAGAAGTCAGTTGCTGCTATATTGTGCACTGTTGTGAACTTTTGCATTAAAATGCTTGTGTGCTTTGCAAAATTAAAGTAATTACTGTGAATTCTTAACTAATATATACAGTGCAGTAAGTGTTTAATATTCTGAGGAACATTTAAGTGATAAGTTTACATTTATTCAGTAAAAAATGGCAAATATACCTCAGTTTCCTGCATTTGATCCTGACTGTGACCAGACAAATCTGTCACAGAGGTGGACCAAATGGCTTAAAAAGTTTGAAAATTTGCTGTTAGTTTCAGACATCAAAAGTGCTGAAAGAAAGCGTGCCTTTCTACTTCATTATGCAGGTGATCAAGTTTGTGACATTTTTGACACACTGAAAGACACTGGTGGTGCCAAAGATTATGACACTGCCAAAGCCAAACTAACAGAGCATTTCAAACCAAGGCAAAATACTGCAATGGAAATTATGCATTTCAGGAGAGCAAAACAACTCTCTAATGAAACTGTGGATCAATACCACACACGTCTGCAGGGTTTAGCAGCCCATTGTGAGTTTGCTGATGCTGACAAAGAAATCAAACAGCAAATAATTGAAACATGCACATCTACACGTCTCCGTCGAAGAGCTCTAGAACTTGTTGATGATGACAGTTCTCTTACCAAGATACTGGATATGGCTCGTCGAATGGAATATGCTGCACGTGATGCTCGTGTCATGGAGTGCAGTGCCAACAACGGTTCTGCCACTGTTACTAACAGTGATGAGGTACTTAAGGTTAATGGAGGACACCGTGATCATAGAAGATATCATAGCAAACCTAATAGCAAATTGAGCCGAGAACCACATCACAACTGGGGTCAAGGAACAAGACTCAAGCAGTCACAACGACCCACATCAGAAGGTGTCAACAATAAATGTTACAATTGTGGAGGAGACTACCCACACCAAGATAATGTTTGTCCTGCACAAGGTAAGAAGTGCTATGAGTGTGCAAAACTAGGTCATTTTGGTGCTATGTGTTGGTCCGCACTAAAGAAACCACAGTCAGTGAATAAAAGCACTGTACGAGGATCAGGTCATAGGGGTCGAGGTGGTAAACACAATCTTGCACCTCATATCCAAAATGTTAATAATGTACAAGACAACATTTCATTACAACCAGTCTCAGATGACAGTGAATGTGATTACATTTATGGAGTACAAGCAATCACAGAATGGAATGATCTTCCAAACAACCCAGAGACTATAGTATACATTGCTGGTATTTGTCTCAAAGTTCTCATTGACACTGGATCAAACATTGACACCATTGCTGAATGCCACTATGAAAAATTTCAAAAACAGTTCCCAAAGCTTGAAAACTATAATGGCAAAGCCACTGCCTATGCTTCAAAGGAAGCCTTGCCAGTGATTGGAACTTTCACTGCAGAGATTAAGTCAAAGAATGCAATGCTCACTACTACATTCCATGTTGTTAGGAATGCAAAGGAGTCTCTACTCAGTTACAAGACTTCAACCAAATTGGGGCTACTTCAGCTTTCTAATGCTGTAGCAGTGGAATCTGCAAACAATGTTGATGGTATTGTTGCTGAATTTTCTGATCGATTTAAATCCATAGGTTGTTATACTGATAGCAAAGTACATCTGCATATCAACCCAGATGTAATTCCAGTTGCCCAACCACATCGCCGACAACCATTCCATACTCGCAAGAAAGTCGATGCCGAACTAGATAGGCTGATCGAACTAGATATCATTGAACCAGTAACAGGCCCAACACCATGGGTAAGCCCAATTGTCACTCCACCAAAGCCGAAGAATCCAGATGAGATACGCATCTGTGTGGACATGCGTGTTCCCAACAAGGCAATAATGCGTGAACGCCATCCTACACCCACTGTAGATGATATGATTTACCGCCTGAATGGTGCAACTGTATTTAGCAAGTTAGATTTAAACAAGGGCTATCATCAGCTTGAACTTGATGATGAGAGTCGCTTCATCACAACGTTTACGACACATCGAGGCCTGTATAGGTACAAGCGCCTGAGTTTTGGTATTAACAGTGCTGCCGAGGTATTCCAGCACATCATGAGCCAGGTATTGCAAGATATACCTAATGCTGACAACATGCCTGATGACATCATTGTTTATGGCCGTACCCAAGCTGAACACGACAAGGCTCTTCATGCAACATTGCAACGCTTACAAGAAAAGAATTTGACGCTAAGCCGAGCAAAGTGTGAGTTCAATCAACATAAAATTCAATTCTTTGGACATGTACTTAGTGACAAAGGTCTGTCTCCAGATCCTAAGAAAGTTGCAGATATCAAGAATGCTGCACCTCCTTCAACATCCACTGAAGTACATAGTTTTCTGGGAATGGCAAACTACTGTTCTCGCTTCATTCCAGATTTTGCTACCATTACGAAGCCTCTACGTGAGCTCCTGAAGAAAAATGCATCATGGTACTGGAGCGATATCGAGCAAAATGCATTTGATGCTGTGAAAGATGCACTAGTAGAGAATGCGACTGCTGCGTATTTTGATCCATCAATGGACACTGAGTTAACGGTGGATGCTAGTCCTGTTGGTTTAGGTGCTATTATAGCCCAACACAAACCTGGTCAATCAGATTCCAGAGTAGTAATTGCCTACGCCAGCCGTTCTCTCACAGATGTTGAGCAACGATACAGTCAGACAGAGAAGGAATTAAAGCTCTTGCTCTTGTATGGGGCTGCGAACATTTTAATGTGTATCTGCTTGGTGCACCCTTCACCACGATAGTCACTGACCACAAACCGTTGGAGACCCTCTTCAATAATCCAAAGTCCAAACCACCAGCTCGCATTGAGAGATGGGCTCTTCGTCTGCAACCATACAACTTTACGGTGAAATACAAGCCGGGTGCAGGCAATCCCGCTGATTATATCAGTCGACATCCTGCCAACAGTTTCACCATCACCAAGCATCAGCAAGTTGCCGAGGAATATGTACACTCTGTAACCTGTGATGCAGTCCCTAAGGCTCTCACTCTTGATGAAATCCGTACTGCAACCCTAGAGGACCCAACTCTGCAAGCAACAGTGGATGCATTGACTAAGAAAAAGTTTCCACGCATCCCACCCTCAGGAGTTGACCAAGATGCATTCAAAGCACTTGAACGCATCCAGACAGAACTAAGTGTTATGCAACAACGCGACACTGTGTTGCGAGGTACTCGTATTGTCATTCCAGCTGTTCTCCAGCAACGTGCTCTGAAGCTTGCACATCAAGGACACCAAGGTCTTGTTAGGACCAAACAGCTGCTACGAGAAAAGGTGTGGTTTCCTGGCATTGATCGTCAAGCAAAGGACATGCATGATGCCTGTGTCCCTTGCCAAGCTGCAGTGGATACTTCAAGACCAACACCTCTACAACCTTCACCACTACCTGCTGCACCATGGACGGAAGTATCGATGGACTTCTGCGGACCGCTACCAACTGGAGAGTACTTGATGGTAGTCATTGATGATCACTCACGTTATCCAGAAGTAGAAATCATCACTTCCACATCTGCAAAGCCTGTCATCCCGAAACTCGACAAGATCTTTTCAAACTCGTGTCCATGCTATAAGCATATCTGCTTATAGCATGGACACGAGTTCTCTCACATTGACAGTGGCTTGATGAAAAACGCAGAGTAACCTCTCACTTGTCTAGTGCCCTCGGGAAGTGGAGATATTTGAGGTGTATATATATCTCGAAGTCTCTACTTCTTTTGTAGGGTCTGATGGTGTAGTGGGTTAAGGCGTACTAGTTATGGCAGCTACTGGAAGGTAGTTGTGCTTTCTGGGTTCGAGGCCCACTGGTGGGTGTTGTCCAAAGATTATATATATATATATGTATATATATATATATATATATATATATATATATATATATATATATATATATATATATATATATATATATATATATATATATATATATATGTCATACCTAGTAGCCAGAACGCACTTCTCAGCCTACTATGCAAGGCCCGATTTGCCTAATAAGCCAAGTTTTCATGAATTAATGTTTTTTCGACTACCTAACCTACCTAACCTAACCTAACCTAACTTTTTCGGCTACCTAACCTAACTTTTTCGGCTACCTAACCTAACCTAACCTATAAAGATAGGTTAGGTTAGGTTAGGTAGGGTTGGTTAGGTTCGGTCATATATCTACGTTTATTTTAACGTAGAACGTAGATAATAATATAAAAAAACTGACCTCATACATAATGAAATGGGTAGCTTTATCATTTCATAAGAAAAAAATTAGAGAAAATATATTAATTCAGGAAAACTTGGCTTATTAGGCAAATCGGCCCTTGCATAGTAGGCTGAGAAGTGCGTTTTGGCTACTAGGTACGACATATATATATATATATATATATATATATATATATATATATATATATATATATATTGTGACGATAATCTCCTTCAAGAGATTGAGCCTGCTCTTCCCTCCATAATTACGTCTTCACAATTAGATAAAAAGACTATGGAAGAAATGTCCAACAACGACAACAACACCAGCAAGGCTTGCCAGGGTGAGCAAAAACGTATGCAGCCCGCCACCTGTTCGGACCCAAATCACCAAACTACCCGTTGATCGCTACGGCTCCGCTGATTGGTCGCCGGTCTGGCTGCACCTGCACTCGCCCCCCAATACTACCTGATGTCTGGGGTCGCCCCAACATCAGTCCTCAGAATGTTCAGTGCTTTCGTAGCCAGCACTCCTCCCAGCTAGACTCTAGAGTGTACTGAGAGAGGTGGTGGCTTTAAGCCAATATTCCAGTACCTCCCACTTAACTTTTGTATTGCACTTCTTGTTATTTTGCCTTAACGTAACTTTTCATTGTGTCATTTAAGTATTCTTATTATTTTGATTGATTTTATTATAAGAATTTGTTTGTGCATTATTTTCATGTTTTGATTTATTTAACGTCATTAAAATTTCATTGTTAAAGTTTTACTTGTGTTTTGTGTGTCTTCTCCTTACCTTACCACAGACGAAGTTCCAGTTTTTCTATTTTTTTTTATAACTATGTGACGAGGCCATACCCCTAGCCTTAAACAGCCGAACACCAACGCGTTACCGTCACAAGTTATATGGGCTTATTTCCAGTTTTTCTATTTTTTTTTATAACTATGTGACGAGGCCATACCCCTAGCCTTAAACAGCCGAACACCAACGCGTTACCGTCACAAGTTATATGGGGGCCTGTCCTAGGAGCTTCACTCAGGTACTGGTGCCAAGTGGTAATTTATGGTAAGCGTATTTAACTTTGTTAACGTAGCTTTACTATTTTTCATTCAATTTCATTTTTTATAAGGTGCGGTGTATTGTGCATTACGAGAGTAACATATAGTGAAGGTGAGACAACTTTGGATTACGTGGTGACTGTAGGCCGCAGTCATACTCTTAATTGGTCATCTCTCCCTCCTTGTTATTACTCGTGTTTACCATCTATGTCCCTTGAATATTTCTCATTCTGACAGATCATCATATTGGTACCCTGGTACTGTGGTCTGCCCCGGGTCAAGAGTACCCAATCTTCTGCAATCTGACTGTAGGAGGACAAAGAGGGCCATAGTTCCTCTAGCTCGAACTTTAGTTGCTGAATTGGGACCTCAGCAGCAGTTCTCGTCACCAGTTGACACCTCGCACCCCTACACGTCAGTCAGAGATGATGATACATACAACGGTAGGGAATTAGCTTATTTTTTCAGAGCACAAAAGTTCGCTAATTCTGTAAGTATCATATTAAATTCAGTGGGAAAAACTTGCTTTATGTCCTTTAGAGACTTGGCAAGGTATGCCTACATCCTTGGACTACCAATTTTACTTTTGAAGCATTTAACTGTTTCATTTGTTTTCGAAACTTTGTTTCATTTGTTAGTAGGATTTTCTTGCCCTTATTCTCTTACATGAGTACCGGGTACAAGATTTCCTGCGCCCTTGATTTAATTTAATCTTTCACTTAACGTTAATTGTTAAAGATCACACAGGATAGGTACCAGTTGCCACGTTGTCCTGTTTCTGACATTTCATTATTGAACATTCGTGTACCTTTATTTGCTAATTTCACCATGTTTCGTCTCCAAACTTTCCGTGCAAATCCAGCAGGTGAAATAGGGACTTTAAGTCGTGCCAAGAGGACTGAATTACAAACTCTTGCACATGAGTATCAACTAGAAGTTCCCTACCAAGCCAACAAAAATGACCTACACAACCTGTTGCTGGATTACTATTTAGAGCAAGGTAAGATAGACTCTGAAACTCATGAAACTTACTATATTGCAGATAAAACTGATTTGGCAACGCTGAAACTCAAACTAGAGCTGGCCAAGATTGAACGTGAGCAGCAAAAGGAAGCCCGCGAACAGCAAAGGGAAGCAGCTGACATACGAAGGGAAGAGATCGCCCTCAAGGAACGTGAGTTTGCAATGCTCCGTGAACGTGAACGCTTACAGCTTGAAACCAAACAACGCGAGTTGGAAATACAACGCGAACATGACAAGCAACAAGCGACTCTGGCTCTTGAGTGTCGTCAACGGGAATACACGTTGGAAACTTCACACCTCGCTCAACGCCAGCAAGCTACTGCCAATCTTCCCGTCAGTTTTAATATATCACATGCAAGTAAGTTAATGCCATCCTTTGTAGAAGCAGAAGTTGATGTGTTCTTTACCACCTTTGAAACCCTTGCTAATCAACTCAGTTGGCCTGTCAACCAATGGGCCACACTTCTCAGAGTCCATCTTACAGGTAGAGCTGCAGTCACACTCAGTACTTTGGCGTCTGAGAATGACTACTACACTCTGAAACAAGCAGTGTTAGACGCCTACCTCCTCTCTACTGAAAGTTATAGAAGGAAATTCCGTGACCACCTGAAGGCAAGTACCACTACCTTCCTCGAGTTTGCTAACACGAAACGGAGGTATTTCATGAAATGGCTGGAAGCAGCACATGTCTCTACTTTTGCAGAACTCGTCAACCTGATGCTTGTTGAAGAATTCTTGAGACGTGTGCCGCCTCCTGTCCGCCTCTACTTAGCAGATAAAGAAGAAACCGACTACCTGAAGTGTGCTAAGTCGGCTGACACTTACAGCCTCATCCACCGGCTGACACCTGAACCATCCTCCAGTAAGAAGTCGTGGTACAGTTACGAGAAGGTGAGCCCCGATCAAGCTGGTTCACAACTGTACTGCAAATATTGTAGACTCTATGGACATACCATAGACAAGTGTGGTAAGTCTCAATACAAGGGAACCACTGACCAACAACGACCCAAACCAACTCCTCCTAAGTCCGGTAAGCCTGTGATGAATGTTGGTGTTGATGTTAATGATCTTCCTCTTTTCAGTAACCACCTGTATACTGGAACTGTCTCTGCCAACGGTTCAAATCCGGAGGGACGTTTCAAATTGAAGATCTTGAGGGACACAGCGGCTCTACAATCGATCATCTTGAAGTCGGCTGTGCCCAACATAGTCTACACCGGGGAAACAGTCTTCATCACTGACCTCACTGCTACCACTCCATACCCTCTCGCCAGAGTCCACCTGAATTGTCCCTACGTGAACGAGGAAGTCCAAGTCGCCGTCAGGGAAAAGCCTTTTCCCATGCCTGGAGTGCAACTTCTCCTAGGCAACGACTTGGCAGAAGACCTGCAACCGACCAACCTGATCGTCATGGACAAACCCCAGGTGTGTAACTCTGTGCCAATAAATCCTATTCTCGAGTATGTTCCAGCAGAGGTTCAAGAGAGTGATGAAGTTTCTCCTCCGGTTCTCGTGACCACCCGTGCACAAGCCGCACGTCCACAGCCAGCTGACTCTACTGCTACCGCTGTCCCTCAAGACCCTCAGAAACTACCCCCGCATCTGACCAAGTTGGAGTTCCGTAAGTTGCAGAGGGAAGATCTTACTTTAACACCATTGTTTTTCCAGGCTGAGACTCAACCCGACAGTATTCCTGGGTTCTTCCTAGAGAACGACTTGCTCTACCGCAGATATAGACCCAGTAAACTGAAGGAGGAGGACGATTGGGCCAACATCGAACAACTTGTGATTCCCACCAGCCTGCGGCCCACTATTCTACACCTGGCCCACGGAGCATTCTCCCACTACGGCTTCAACAAGACTTACCATGGGATTCGTCAAGACTACTACTGGCCAGGTATGGTAAACAACGTCAAACAGTACGTAAAACAGTGTCATACATGTCAGATGGCAGGCAAACCGAACGTCTCCATTCCCAGAGCACCACTGATTCCCATACAGGTGCCTGCGGAACCTTTCCACAGACTCATAATAGACTGTGTTGGTCCTTTACCTCGGACCAGTTCAGGTAACGCCTACATCCTAACCATCCTGTGTCCTACCACCAGATTTCCCATAGCAGTTCCAGTGAAGAACATCACGGCTGCTACGGTTATCAAACATCTATTGAAGATCTTCACTCAATACGGATTTCCCAGGGAGATTCAAAGTGACTGTGGCACCAACTTCACCAGTGATCTCTTCAAAAGGACACTGGAGGAGTTCAACATCAAACAGGTACTGTCCAGCCCCTATCATCCTGCTTCACAGGGTTCTCTTGAACGTAGTCATCAGACCATCAAAGCACTCTTGAAAAAGTTTTGTAGTGAAACCTCAAAGGATTGGGATAAGCAGATTGACCTAATAATGTGTATTTTCAGAAGTCTCCCCAATGAGTCCCTAGGAGTATCTCCTTATGAGATGCTCTACGGCCGTAAGTGCCGTACTCCCCTTAAGGCTTTCAAAGACTCTCTCAGAGATGCCACCTTCAGTGAGCATCAGAATGTGCCCCAGTTTCTTCAAAACCTTCAACACATTCTAGAGAGAGTCCACCGCTTTGCCCATGATAATCTATTGAAAGCCCAGGTGAGAATGAAGACTCATTACGACCAGACCAGCAAAGTAAGAAAATTCAAGCCGGGAGACTTCGTCCTTGCCTATTTTCCTATCCCAGGTTCACCTTTACAAAACAAATTTTCAGGACCCTACTGCGTCAAAGAGTGCAGGAATAATAATAATTATGTGATAGAGACTCCAGATAGGCGGCGGAAGACCCAGCTGTGCCACGTCAACCTCCTGAAGCAATATAATGGTACTCCTCCCACTGTCTTGATTAACTATTCCACATTCACAGAACCCTACATCCACAGTGAGACCTTCCCAGCTTCTCCTCCCGAAAGCACTGACAAGGAGTCAGCGCTTTCTAATTCCGAAATCCTTAATGATCTTCCCAAATACTTTCAGGATAATCATAGTGCACCTCTCGTCAAGATCTTCAGAGAACATCAAGAGTTGTTCAGAGATGATCCCCAAGAGTGTAATGTTACCCAGCACGACATCCAACTGCTCCCCGACACCCGGCCGATTCGTCAACCCTTCTACCGAATCAGCCCGAGCAAGAAGGAAGTCATGCGTGCTGAGGTGCAATACCTCTTGGATCATGGACTGGCTACACCTTGTGAGTCCCCCTGGGCCTCACCCTGTATCTTGGTGCCCAAACCCCAAGGTAAGGTGCGGTTGTGCACCGACTATCGTAAACTGAACTCTGTCACTGTCAAGGATGCTTACCCCTTGCCAAGGATAGATGACATCCTTGATGCCATTGGTAGTGCCCAGTACTTGTCCCAAGTGGACTTGCTTAAGGGGTACTATCAAGTGTGTCTAACGGAGCGCGCTAAAGAGATATCTGCCTTCATCACTCCTTTTGGACTTTTCAGATATGAACGCCTTCCTTTCGGACTATGTAATGCCCCGGCCACCTTTCAAAGAGCTGTCAACCGTGTCATCCAGGGCTTGGATAACACATACGCCTACCTGGACGATATCGTCGTAGCCTCCAACTCCTGGAGTGAACATCTGCTCCAGCTGCGACGTCTGTTCTCCAAGCTCCTGACAGCCGGCCTCACCATCAACCTGGGCAAGTCCACTTTCGCGAAAGGTAAAGTGCGTTATCTGGGTCATGTTATTGGGAGTGGCAGCATAGCTCCGTTAGACTCACACACTCAAGCCATCCTACAGTATCCACAGCCTACCACCAGGAAGCAGCTCCTGCGCTTCCTTGGTCTTGCCTCTTACTACCGTAGGTTTGTGAGGAATTTCAGTACAGTCGCCACACCTCTAATTCTATTAACCAGTCCCAAGCAACGGTATAATTGGACCATGCAGCAAACCGTTGCTTTCGAACAACTCAAATTCCTCCTCTGTTCTAACCCCATTCTCGCCTCTCCAGATATCACCAAGCCTTTCGTCCTTCATGTCGACGCCAGTGGTACCGGCGTTGGTGGTGTCCTGATGCAACTACGAGGCGAGGAGGTTCTACCTGTCAGCTACTACAGCTACAAACTGAAACCACACCAGAGGAACTACAGCACTATTGAAAAGGAGCTACTATCCATCGTCCTGAACCTCCAACACTTCGCTCCGTACCTACAAGGCGCCAGGTCTACCACCATCTTCTCAGACCACAACCCTCTCCGCTTCCTACATCAAGCCCAATTCACCAACCAGCGTCTTCTACGATGGGCTCTGTATTTACAAGACTTCAACCTGGAGATCCGCTATATCAAGGGTTCTGACAACACCATAGCCGATGCCCTCTCCAGAGTTTATGAAGTAGAAGCGACTCCATCCATTACTCCACCACATAACAACGTACTTCTTCCAGAACCGCAGGCTTCGGGGGAGAGTTGTGACGATAATCTCCTTCAAGAGATTGAGCCTGCTCTTCCCTCCATAATTACGTCTTCACAATTAGATAAAAAGACTATGGAAGAAATGTCCAACAACGACAACAACACCAGCAAGGCTTGCCAGGGTGAGCAAAAACGTATGCAGCCCGCCACCTGTTCGGACCCAAATCACCAAACTACCCGTTGATCGCTACGGCTCCGCTGATTGGTCGCCGGTCTGGCTGCACCTGCACTCGCCCCCCAATACTACCTGATGTCTGGGGTCGCCCCAACATCAGTCCTCAGAATGTTCAGTGCTTTCGTAGCCAGCACTCCTCCCAGCTAGACTCTAGAGTGTACTGAGAGAGGTGGTGGCTTTAAGCCAATATTCCAGTACCTCCCACTTAACTTTTGTATTGCACTTCTTGTTATTTTGCCTTAACGTAACTTTTCATTGTGTCATTTAAGTATTCTTATTATTTTGATTGATTTTATTATAAGAATTTGTTTGTGCATTATTTTCATGTTTTGATTTATTTAACGTCATTAAAATTTCATTGTTAAAGTTTTACTTGTGTTTTGTGTGTCTTCTCCTTACCTTACCACAGACGAAGTTCCAGTTTTTCTATTTTTTTTTATAACTATGTGACGAGGCCATACCCCTAGCCTTAAACAGCCGAACACCAACGCGTTACCGTCACAAGTTATATGGGCTTATTTCCAGTTTTTCTATTTTTTTTTATAACTATGTGACGAGGCCATACCCCTAGCCTTAAACAGCCGAACACCAACGCGTTACCGTCACAATATATATATATATATATATATATATATATATATATATAACTTTAGAACACTTTCCCACCAGGAGACTCGAACCCTCGCCAGCACAGAAGCCTTCCAGCAACTGGCATAACAGGTACGCCTTAACCCGCTCCACCACCTGCTCAGACCCTTAAAAGAGATGGTAATTTCGGAGTATTTATATACCCCAAAGATCACCACCTCCCAAGAGCACTAGAGCAAGTGAGGGGTCATTTATACGTTTATTTCATCAAGTCCCTGTTAATATGGGAGAACACTGTGTCTATGCTTAAGGCACAACTCTCCTAAACACGAGAGTGAAGTATACAACTTTAGAACACTTTCCCACCAGGAGACTCGAACCCTCGCCAGCACAGAAGCCTTCCAGCAACTGGCATAACAGGTACGCCTTAACCCGCTCCACCACCTGCTCAGACCCTTAAAAGAGATGGTAATTTCGGAGTATTTATATACCCCAAAGATCACCACCTCCCAAGAGCACTAGAGCAAGTGAGGGGTCATTTATACGTTTATTTCATCAAGTCCCTGTTAATATGGGAGAACACTGTGTCTATGCTTAAGGCACAACTCTCCTAAACACGAGAGTGAAGTATACAACTTTAGAACACTTTCCCACCAGGAGACTCGAACCCTTGCCAGCACAGAAGCCTTCCAGCAACTGGCATAACAGGTACGCTTTAACCCGCTCCACCACCTGCTCAGACCCTTAAAAGAGATGGTAATTTCGGAGTATTTATATACCCCAAAGATCACCACCTCCCAAGAGCACTAGAGCAAGTGAGGGGTCATTTATACGTTTATTTCATCAAGTCCCTGTTAATATGGGAGAACACTGTGTCTATGCTTAAGGCACAACTCTCCTAAACACGAGAGTTTATACAACTTTAGAACACTTTCCCACCAGGAGACTCGAACCCTCGCCAGCACAGAAGCCTTCCAACAACTGGCATAACAGGTACGCCTTAACCTGCTCCACCACCTGCTCAGACCCTTAAAAGAGATGGTAATTTCTTAAGCATAGACACAGTGTTCTCCCCAGAGCGCTTACCCACTGCTCTGAATGGAGCAACGTGAGTAGAGAGTTTGAAAGAGTAACTCAGGTATTGGTGAACAACGGATATAGCAACGCGGAAATAAACGCTGCTATAAGAAGACTCTTGGACCTTCTTGGTTGGTATAATTCAGAACCTAGAACAGAAACCACAACACCCCCAATAAAATTATATTACAAATCAACCATGCACAGTGAACATATAAAAGAGGAAAGAATAATGAAAGAAATAATCCGTAAAGGAGTAAAAAGCACTACTCCTAACCAAAACATAAACCTGATAATATTCTACAAAACCAAGAAAACTTCCGAACTCCTTATCAAAAACAGCCCGAAGCCGACGGAGAACCCTCTACAGCAGTCAAGCGTTGTATACATGTACACTTGCCCCCACGAAGGATGTAACCTTCAATGTAAGTACATAGGTATGACGTCGACCAAGCTGACGAGGCGTTTGACATGCCATCTTCAATCTGGTGCCCCTAGGAATCACATGAGACAAGCCCATGACATTACTCTAACAAGAGAAATGTTAAACAAGAATACTTGCATAATAGACAAAACCCAAGATTCAAGAAGATTACAAATTCTTGAGGCAATTCACATAAGAATAGAGCGACCTACCATGAACACCCAAATCACGGAACTATTTACTCTACCCACCATGAGAGTAAGGACAAGACAAGAACATATCGATGCCAACACAGAAGACAATGTCCAACATAACAGGCCAATTACACTGGATTAATCTTTGTGTTTAGATAGGAGATGCCTCGTATGGGCCAATAAGCCTTCTGCAGCCCCTATGTTTATCCCTTATGTATCCCCCCATGTTTTCACCTTCATTGTATTATCACCTGACCTAATGCGGGTATAAAATCAACTAGTATTGTAAGATCTGTTCACTTGAGAATGAACCATGGAGGTTCGAAACGTCGTGCAAATTATACAAATAAGTGTAATACACTCTATAGTAAATCACTTCTTTTCTTCACCTTAAAAGTACGAAAATGAGTTTTGGAGAACTCCTATTTCAATTAAGCCCTGATGCTAAGAAAATAGTTAGAGGGATAGAAGCCCTAAACCAGAAAATAATAAATACAGAATATGCGGTCATATTCAATGAAACATGTTTGAAAGAAAACCTGCTGCCAGTATACACCAATATATATATATATATATATATATATATATATATATATATATATATATATATATATATATATATATATATATATATATATATATATATATATATATATATATATATATATATATATATATATATATATATATATATATATATTTTGGTAACAGTCTTTCTGGTAAACATATGTTGTTAAATATGACTGAAAAGGTAAGATTAATAATTCTAACACGAATTTTCTCAATTTTTCTTGTGTTTCTATTCATTGTCGATAGTAATTGAAAAATCAGTTCTCCAAAATTCATTTTTATTTCTAGTCTGACGCGACACTTGAATGCGTTTCGTAATAACTTATTACATTTTCAAAGATTTTAGTTTACACACACAACTGTAACATGTAAACACACATCCATACTTATACTCGCATTTGAGTGAGGTAATATAAAAGTTTTGGGTTCGATGATTGACATTTACACAAGACAGAACACAAACCAATGGGTATAAAAAAGAATGGAAGTAACTGCAGAAGGCCTATTGGCCCATAGCATCACCACTTCCTCCTGATGCTTCTATATTGTTTCGGAGTCTTGAAGTGGGTAGAATATAGTTGTGCATTAATTCGCTGTTGATTGCTGGTGTTGACTTTTTGATGTGTAGTGCCTCGCTAATCTCGAGTCTCCTACTATCGCTGTACCTATCGATGATTTCTGTGTTGTTTGTTAAGATTTCTCTTGTGATTGTCTGGTTGGATACTAAACTGGATATCAAGTCACATTGGCATAGATGGTAATGACAAGGCAGACTCACTAGCAAAAACTTCCACTGCTTTACCTGTTGTACAGGTTCAAATACCTCCAAGTTTTTCACAGATTAAGGAGAAAATCAAGAAGAAAATATTCCCAACTATCAAAAGTCGCCACAGAGCCAAAGTAGCGGAAGGAAAATCCACTGCGATATGGTACGAACAAGCCACTGGGTACTCCTCTTTCAAGCCTGGCAAAAAGATATCCAGAGACATTGTATTAGCCATACACAGACTCAGACTTGGTTACAAGTGCTGCTGGGAGGTAATAAACCCAATAGTTAAAGAGTGTCATGTCTGTGGAACAGAAGCAGAGGTGCCACTATTGCACTACTTACTGGAATGTGAAGCTACTGAAGCCCTGCGCATCAAACTCAACATTAATCCAACGACAGCAGCTGCATTAGATGCACATTTCACAGCGAATACAATGATTAGAAAAGCTGTTGAGGGATGGGACTCACTAGTGAGCATTCTGCATCTACATCTGTTACCAAGATAATGTTATTAAAACAAGACTAAAACCAGTGCACTAAAACAGAAGCGAAAAAGAAACAGGGAAAAAGAAGGAAACCCCACCTCCATTTAAAATTTTGAACCAAATATCACAGTAACAAGGTTATCGCTAATAACCGAACTCAATTACGGGCTCAACATAGCCTGTGCTACATGGACATTTCATTTTGAGTAGCTGAATCTAAAACAATAGCAACAACGACCCAGCAGGCAGATTACTCCATGTGCTCTTTCGGGTTCTACACGTCATCTCCTTCACTCGATGTGGTCTTGCTAAGACACGTGACAGTGAACATGTAGCCTATTGTACATAGTGAATAGTCACCCTTGTTGTTGTTTTCTAACGTAACATAAATATTAAGTTTGTTTATTTTTTTGTGTAAACCAAGTTTTAGGAATTTAATTATTATTTTGTTATGAATGTTATTATAAGTAAAGAATTTAATTATTGATGCTCATTGTGTACTCCTGCAGATATCACACTGCAAATGTCTTTGGCAGTGTTATTTACTTTGTTTTGCATTTTTCTTTTTTATTTAATGTGCGTAAAGCAAACTACAGCTGCCAGGTAGTTGCTGCGCTACCCACAACAAGTCATATTAACGTGGGGGCCTGTCCGGGAGTCTTGTCTCAAGTAATGCTCCTCATTCCTTGGCTTTAAGTTGTGTTCAGTTGTTTATTTGGCTTTAACATGTGTTTGTATGTCAGAACTCCTTTTGAGATTTTTTTAATTGGTGACTAACTCTATTTACATTACAGGTGTAGCAGTATGTGAACTGTTTATTAGATTGACTTTTGATTGCGTGATGTTTTATGAGCAAATTCATGCGTGTAATGGTTAGTCATAATAATAAACCTTTGCTATGTGCTGTTTACCCTTGTTAATCTTGTCCCTACAGAAGTAGCTCACTCAGACAGATCACCCCCTCCCATCCCCCCACAGGTACTCTGGTACTTTTGTTTGTCTTCAAACTATAATGTTCAACATTGCAGTACGAACATAGAACGTATCATACGTAAGTTCCTTTCGCATTCAGGACTGTGCTGTACGGTTGGAACTGGTACAGCAGTTCTTGTCACAGTCAAGAACTGCTCTGTCACAGTTCTTCTCACATAGGGAGCCGGTCGGCCGAGCGGACAGCACACTGGACTTATGATCCTGTGGTCCCGGGATCGATCCCGGGCGCCGGCGAGAAACATTGGGCAGAGTTTCTTTCACCCTTTGCCTCTGTTACCTAGCAGTAAAATAGGTACCTGGGTGTTAGTCAGCTGTCACGGGCTGCTTCCTGGGGGTGGAGGCCTGGTCGAGGACCGGGCCGCGGGGACACTAGAAAGCCCAAAAATCATCTCAAGGTAATTTCAAGATAACAGTGTTGACACTCTTCTCACCCCCTAAGCCTTCATTCAAAGTCTGTGATTAATTGTCCAGGTAGGGAGTTTACTGTTCTTTTCCAGAGCACAAAGAACTGTAACTGCAGATAATTATCTAGTTTCCAGTAGGACAGCTCTTGCCTTTATCCTCGTCATTAACAGAGTACCGGGTATAGACATCCCTACACTATCTTGTACTACCTCGAAACATTCTTTTTTGTTTCTGCTAGTCCTTACTACAGCTCAAGACTTGGTTATATTTCACTTAATCTTATATGTTTCAGTACATTATCTTGTAAATATATTATTGCCCTTCAGAATAGTTATGAGTTACCAGTTCTATACCAGTCATTCTCGTGCATGTTGCCTCGTCACATTTATGTCAATCTAATGATCCTCACTTATTGGTTCACTTACAGGAGGACACTCACATAATTCTTCCATTTTTATTACTTGTATCTGTACTTTAACAATGTTTCATCTAACCGCCTTCCGTTCCAACTCGGAGGAGGAGATTGGTACTCTTATTCGTGCCAATATTCGTGCCTTATTATTGGTATTCTTATTCGTGCCAATATTCGTGCCTTATTATTGGTAGTCTTATTCGTGCCAATAAGGCCGAATTACTTGCTCTAACCCGATAATATGACACCTCTCCACCACATGGTGCCCTTAAGAATTAGTTAAATAACCTAATCATAGAACATTTAGCTGAAAATGATCTTATCACTTCAGAATAACAGGAACTATATATTGTACATACCGGAACATACAGACTGCTGACCAGTCTGCACTCTCTCTCGTAAAGCTGAAGATCGAATTACCCCGTGTGGAGGCAGAAGCTGATGTACTGTAAAGGGAGATGGGAAGTCAAGACGCTGCACTAGCCCGTGAACAATAACAAGAACACCTACGACTGCAACAAGAAGAAGTTGTCCTCCAACGTGAACGGGAGCATGAACAACTTCGGCTCCACGAACAACGAGCAGATAAGGAGCGTCAACGACAACAAGAAGTTGCCCTCCAGCGTGAACGCGAGTGGGAACATCTCCAATTCATGAAACAAAGAACAAAACTAGAACATCAACGCAAACGAGAGAGAGAATTCAGCTACAAGAACAAAAAGCCGCAGTCGCTCTCCATTTAGAGCAAGAGAAAGCTCTCCGCTTGGAACGAGAGAAAGCTGCTGCCGCTCTCGAGTTTCAGACACAGGAGATGGGCCTCAAAACTACCCACCTCGCTCAGCGCCAGGGAGCAGCAGTCAACCTCCCGGTACGTTTTGATCCGACTAAATGTATCAAAATGATGTCGCCTTTTGTAGAGACAGAGGTGGATGCATTTTTTATCTTATTTGAGGCTTCAGCTATTCAACTCAGCTGGCCTCAGAACCAATGGTCGATATTCCTCCGAGGTCATCTTACATGAAGAGCTGCCTTGACCCTTGGTAGTCTTACCACCGAGGCTGATTACCAGATACTGAAGCAAACAGTTCTAGATCTCTTATCTATAGAAAGTTATACGCGACGTTTCAGGGATAACGTTAAATCCAGTGCCACCACCTATGTAGAGCATGTACAGACTCTATATAGTACATACTATGTAGACTCTGTCTCTGACGGAGAGACAGAGAAGCAAAGACAGAGAGGCAGAGACAGAAAGGCAGAGACAGAGAGACAGAGATAGAGAGGCAGAGACAGAAAAGCAGAGGCAGGGGCAGAAATAGACGCAGATACAGAGAGACAGAGACGAGATATTTTATGAAGCGGTTAGAGTCGGCCCAGATCAACACTTTTTCAGAATTAATTAATCTCATACTCCTGGAAGAACTTACGCGCTGTGTACCTAACCCCATACATCTTTACCTTTCAGATAAAGGGGAGACTAACCTGAGTAGGTGTGCACAGTTTGCTGATTCCTATAGTTTAATTCACAGCTCTTATGATCCCTATTCCAGAAACCATCTTGGTCCAGCCTTGCTGAGGTAAGTCATGCCGATGACTTACTCAACTGAAGGTAAAGTGTAGGGACACACCATCGAGAAATGTACCATTGTACGTCGCAGAAATGTACCATCGGTGAAACTACCACCGATCTAGCACCGATAGAACTAGCATAAGCCTATGCCTCAACCTCCCAAGCCTCATAAGCCTGTTATTCATACCAGTGTTCCAGCTTCTGATCTTTCTTTATTCAACAGGCACGTGTATCCATCCACCACACATTTTCTCGTTTTCAAAATGTTTTCAAAACGACATTTTATTGTTTTGGTCACGTTTTAAGTTACGTTTTACACTCGTGTTTTGAGAATTTATAAAAACGAGGATAAAACGTTAGGTCAAAACGTTTTAATGAAACGTGTTTTAAATGTAATGATATAACGTTTTAGAGCAATGGTTTTTAAAATGTTAATTCTAATTAATAATTATTCGAATTATTATGTATAATTATTTTTATGACATTTAGAGAGATAGAGACAGACAGACAGGGTGAAAAAGAGAAAGATGCAAAGTAGACAGAAAGAGATGAGAGAAAGAAAGGCAGAGAGATAGATAGAGATAGGAAATAAATAAAGAAGGAGAGAGAGAGAGAGAGAGGGAGAGAGAGAGAGAGAGAGAGAGAGAGAGAGAGAGAGAGAGAGAGAGAGAGAGAGAGAGAGAGAGAGAGAGAGGGGGGGGGGGGGGGACAAGGACAGAGACAAGGACGGAGATAGAAGGAATCACAGACAAAGACAGATAGAGATGGAGTGAGACATAGACAGTGAGACAGAGAAAAGAGAGAAACAGAGAGGGAGTGAGATGGAGGGAAACCGAGACAGAGAAATAGATATACGTAGACAGAGACAGGGAGAGAAAGCTAGAGACACAGAGACAGGGAGAGAAGGCTAGAAACACAGAGACAGAGGGATAAGGATAAATTGCAAAGTCAGGAAGAGAAGAATAAAGATAGACCGAGGAAAATCAGACAGAGAGAGACAGACAGACACAGAGAATGTCAGAAACGAGTAGAGGCAGAGACAGAGACAGAGACAGAGAGGCAGAGACAGAGAGGCAGAGACAGAGAGGCAGAGACAGAGACAGAGAGGCAGAGACAGAGAGGCAGAGACAGAGACAGAGACAAGACAGAGACAGAGGCAGAGACAGAGAGGCATGGACAGAGAGGCAGAGACAGAGAGGCAGAAACAGAGAGACAGAGACAGAGAGGCAGAGACAGAGAGGCAGAAACAGAGAGGCAGAGACAGAGAGGCAGAAACAGAGAGGCAGAGACAGAGAGGCAGAAACAGAGAGGCAGAGACAGAGAGACAGACAGACAGAGACAGAGACAGAGAGACAGAGACACAGGCAGAGACAGAGAGGCAGAGGCAGGGACAGAGAGGCAAGGACAGAGAGACAGGGAGGACCGAAACGTCGTCGTCTCTTCAATTTCTAGTGTGTGGTTTGGTGACATATTCCTCCTCCTGGAAATAGTGCTTCAAACGGTTAACGTAGCACACCGGCCTCTGGCGTGGGCGGTTCGGTTGGCTTACTTCATAACTGTCCTTACCTCTCCTCCTCGCTATGGAATAGGGACCGCCGAATCGCGACTCAGTCACCTTACCTCTTTCGGGTAGCAACATCATCACTCTAGCTCCCACCTCGAACTCCCTCGGGACAGCATTCTGGTCGTACCATACAGACATCTTCTTCCTCTGAGCTGTCGTAAGATGCTCGCTTGCCGATTTCTTCGCCTTCTCCAAAGTTCCTTGAACGTCCGTACATATTATTCCACTGACGCTAGTATCTTTCCCGACGTCAGCTGCTCCCTAGACATCAGTAAAGGTTCACGCACCTCATGCCCATACACCAGCTGAAAGGTTTAGAATCCTAAACATTCCCCCACTGCGTCCCGTATCACAAACACAGCTGGATAAACGGCTTCAGCCCATTCCGCTCCTTGTTCGGCACAGTACACCCTCTACATTGTCTTTAAAGTCGAGTGAAACCTCTCAATCGCCCCCTGCGACTGAGGTCTATAGGGCGAAGAGCGTAACTGGGCTATACCCCAACTCGCGATAGCCTGTCGGAACCATTTTAATAGGAACACACTCCCACAATCCGACTGGATCTCCTTGGGGCATACCCACCCAAGAGAAACCCCGCTGTAGGTGTCCCAGAATTCCTTTCGATGTTAACTAGCGCACCGGAATAGGTGTGCTAGTTACCATCGACTTCAGGAAATCTAGTAGAAATGCACAAGATTGTTAATAGGAAGTTGTTTCCCTTCTTCGTCCGGGGTAAGGGCCCCAAACTGTCTATAACCAGACGCTCGAACGCTTGTCCGAAAGCAGGGACAGGAACCAGAGGGGCCTTGGGTATAGCCGGAATGTTTTCTCCCGCCCTCTAACAAGCCAAACACGTCTTGCAATAACGCCTCACATCTGTATCCATTCCCGGCCAATAGAAATGATCCCTGATCCACTTCAGACTCTTGGTCCCCTCCCCCCCCCCCAGGTGACCTGCGGGGTCCACAGAGTGCGAAAGTTTGCACTCTGCAATGCGACGGCTTCACCACTTGGCGCTTTACTCCCAACTCATCATCCGCCATCATACATACTGGTCTCCAATGCCTCATAAGCACTCCTTCGTGCAAACAGAAATACGTCGCAGACTCTGGTCCGGCGAGATCCCCTTCGGCCTCTCGTACCAACTCGGGAAACTGCTCACACTGCAGCTCACTACCAAGCGCGATCCACTCCGAGAGGATTAGTGAGGGTCACCTAGCTACCTCGTTCCTGGCTCCTCTCCCTCACACCTCCGGTCCTCCGGTCTCCTCAAACAGACGATCGAGACCCGGGACATCTGCCATATTCCCTCCAGTCTGACCAGACCCACTCGCTTCGCCCTCAACGCTCTGTCCCGCAGTAACGGCACACACACACACACACACAGGGCCAGCCATCCTCGAGATCCCCCGTCGTGTCTCTCTCTGTGTTCACTAAGTGACTGACCCCCACTCCTATAGGGCTCCAAACACACTTCACACTAATTGAGTTTCAGGAGGACACATCCCCCCACAAGAGTCGTTCCCTAAGATCACTTGAGCTTCCATCCTCGGCAGTGAAGGACAAACCCTTACCACTAGGGTCCTGCAGCCATAATCAGGGTCCAGCGTCACGGGGCCTCCCACCATGGCCACCCCCACGCTGGTACTCTCATACCCTCCAGAGAATAGGGTCTCCCCAACCAGGGAGAAATCCGCCCCCGTATCCCATAACATCTTCACCAGGACGGGATCACCTTCCCCAATTCTTATTGTACCCTCACAAATGAAAGGGTGAGTAGGTAATTATCAAAAGAAGGCACCAAGCCGGGAAGGCTATGTAGCAAAATGAAAGGACAGATCCTGTTCTTCCCTTTCTATCGGCACCTTTCTTGAAACGTCCTCAGCTCCTGGGTCCACCATCCTGACCAAGGCCACATTCCCATTTTTCCTGGGACGACCACACTCCTGAGCAGTGTCCCTCTACTACCTCCCAGAGTCACTCTGGGAGGTCTCCCACCAGTCACTCTGGGAGGTCTCCCACCAGTCACTCTGGGAGGTCTCCCACCAGTCACTCTGGGAGGTCCCCCACCAGTCACTCTGGGAGGTCTCCCACCAGTCACTCTGGGAGGTCCCCCACCAGTCACTCTGAGAGGTCTCCCACCAGTCACTCTGGGAGGTCCCCCATCAGTCACTCTGGGAGGTCTCCCACCAGTCACTCTGGGAGGTCCCCCACCAGTCACTCTGGGAGGTCCCCCACCAGTCACTCTGGGAGGTCTCCACCAGTCACTCTGGGAGGTCCCCCACCAGTCACTCTGGGAGGTCCCCCACCAGTCACTCTGGGAGGTCCCCCACCAGTCACTCTGGGAGGTCCCCACCAGTCACTCTGGGAGGTCCCCCACCAGTCACTCTGGGAGGTCCCCCATCAGTCACTCTGGGAGGTCCCCCACCAGTCACTCTGGGAGGTCCCCACCAGTCACTCTGGGAGGTCCCCCACCAGTCACTCTGGGAGGTCTCCACCAGTCACTCTGGGAGGTCCCCACCAGTCACTCTGGGAGGTCCCCCACCAGTCACTCTGGGAGGTCCCCCACCAGTCACTCTGGGAGGTCCCCCACCAGTCACTCTGGGAGGTCCACCACCAGTCACTCTGGGAGGTCCCCCACCAGTCACTCTGGGAGGTCCCCACCAGTCACTCTGGGAGGTCTCCCACCAGTCACTCTGGGAGGTCTCCACCAGTCACTCTGGGAGGTCCCCCACCAGTCACTCTGGGAGGTCCCCCACCAGTCACTCTGGGAGGTCCCCCACCAGTCACTCTGGGAGGTCCCCCACCAGTCACTCTGGGAGGTCCCCACCAGTCACTCTGGGAGGTCCCCCACCAGTCACTCTGGGAGGTCTCCACCAGTCACTCTGGGAGGTCCCCACCAGTCACTCTGGGAGGTCCCCCACCAGTCACTCTGGGAGGTCCCCCACCAGTCACTCTGGGAGGTCCCCCACCAGTCACTCTGGGAGGTCCCCACCAGTCACTCTGGGAGGTCCCCCACCAGTCACTCTGGGAGGTCTCCACCAGTCACTCTGGGAGGTCCCCACCAGTCACTCTGGGAGGTCCCCCACCAGTCACTCTGGGAGGTCTCCACCAGTCACTCTGGGAGGTCTCCACCAGTCACTCTGGGAGGTCCCCCACCAGTCACTCTGGGAGGTCCCCCACCAGTCACTCTGGGAGGTCCCCCACCAGTCACTCTGGGAGGTCCCCCACCAGTCACTCTGGGAGGTCCCCCACCAGTCACTCTGGGAGGTCCCCCACCAGTCACTCTGGGAGGTCCCCACCAGTCACTCTGGGAGGTCCCCCACCAGTCACTCTGGGAGGTCTCCACCAGTCACTCTGGGAGGTCTCCACCAGTCACTCTGGGAGGTCCCCCACCAGTCACTCTGGGAGGTCTCCACCAGTCACTCTGGGAGGTCCCCCACCAGTCACTCTGGGAGGTCCCCCATCAGTCACTCTGGCCACACCTCCAGAGGACACCGCGCCCTGGATCACACTCGTTACTCATCGAGTGGCTGGGTACAGCAAGAATACAGGTAGACCATGAGTACAGGTAGACCAAGAGTACAGGTAGACCAAGAGTACAGGTAGACCAAGAGTACAGGTAGACCATGAGTACAGATAGACCAGGAGTACAGGTTAACCAGGAGTACAGGTAGACCAAGAGTACAGGTAGACCAAGAGTACAGGTAGACCATGAGTACAGGTAGACCATGAGTACAGGTAGACCAAGAGTACAGGTAGACGAAGAGTACAGGTACACTAAGAGTTCAGGTAGACCAAGAGTACAGGTAGACCAGAAGTACAGGTAGACCAAGAGTACAGGTAGACCAGGAGTACAGGTAGACCAAGAGTACAGGTACACTAAGAGTTCAGGTAAACCAGGACTACAGGTACACCAAGAGTACAGGTAGACCAGGAGTACAGGTAGACCAGGAGTACAGGTAGACCAGGAGTACAGGTAGACCAGGAGTACAGGTAGACCAGGAGTACAGGTACACCAAGAGTACAGGTAGACCAGGAGTACAGGTAGACCAGGAGTACAGGTAGACCATGAGTACAGGTAGACCAGGAGTACAGGTACACCAAGAGTACAGGTACACCAAGAGTACAGGTACACCAAGAGTACAGGTAGACCAAGAGTTCAGATAGACCAGGAGTACAGGTACACCAAGAGTACAGATAGACCAGGAGTACAGGTAGACCAGGAGTACAGGTAGACCAGGAGTACAGGTACACTAAGAGTTCAGGTAGACCAGGAGTACAGATAGACCAAGAGTACAGGTAGACCAGGAGTACAGGTACACCAAGAGTACAGGTAGACCAGGAGTACAGGTAGACCAGGAGTACAGGTAGACCAGGAGTACAGATCGACCAGGAGTACAGGTAGACCAGGAGTACAGGTACACCAGGAGTACAGGTAGACCAGGAGTACAGGTACACCAAGAGTACAGGTAGACCAGGAGTACAGGTAGACCAGGAGTACAGGTAGACCATGAGTACAGGTAGACCAGGAGTACAGGTACACCAAGAGTACAGGTACACCAAGAGTACAGGTAGACCAAGAGTTCAGGTAGACCAGGAGTACAGGTACACCAAGAGTACAGGTAGACCAGGAGTACAGGTAGACCAGGAGTACAGGTAGACCAGGAGTACAGGTACACCAAGAGTACAGGTAGACCAGGAGTACAGGTAGACCAGGAGTACAGGTAGACCAGGAGTACATGTACACCAGGAGTACAGGTATATCAGGAGTACAGGTACACCAAGAGTACAGGTAGACCAGGAGTACAGGTAGACCAGGAGTACAGGTAGACCAGGAGTACAGGTACACCAGGAGTACAGGTAGACCAGGAGTACAGGTACACCAAGAGTACAGGTAGACCAGGAGTACAGGTAGACCAGGAGTACAGGTAGACCATGAGTACAGGTAGACCATGAGTACAGGTAGACCAGGAGTACAGGTACACCAAGAGTACAGGTACACCAAGAGTACAGGTAGACCAAGAGTTCAGGTAGACCAGGAGTACAGGTACACCAAGAGTACAGGTAGACCAGGAGTACAGGTAGACCAGGAGTACAGGTAGACCAGGAGTACAGGTACACCAAGAGTACAGGTAGACCAGGAGTACAGGTAGACCAGGAGTACAGGTAGACCAGGAGTACATGTACACCAGGAGTACAGGTATATCAGGAGTACAGGTACACCAAGAGTACAGGTAGACCAGGAGTTGTTACGGACCCGAGCCCAACGTCCGAGCACGGAGCAGTGACGACCACGCCATCTGTGGGTCAACTCCCGAAACCCCCTCCAAATGGACGGCGCCATCAAGTGAGGACAGGAAATACCAGCCACAAGGGCTAGTTTCCCGTCCTGATCAGCTCATAACACAGCCGCTGCTGACCTCTGGTGAGGTGGAGCTTAGACAGCAGCGCCATCTATGGAGTAGATACATCGGGCGTTTGTGTCTAAGCCTGTAAGTGAGGTGCCCTAGAGTGTCCCTGTTTCTGATGACGTGTCTGATTACAGAGTCGACCTGGGACTGCTGTAATGGAAGTTGGATCAGTCTACCCAAGGCAGCCGGCTTGTCTCCAAGTGTTTGCTGCAGCAGCTGTGAGTCGCCCCCCGGATGAACACTGTGGTGTTACCCTGCCTGTGACGAGGCAGTTGAGGGATTGTCATACCCGGGACTGACTGGTGGAGACGCTTAACCACTGGGGTGTTGTAGTGAGGAGAGTGACCTGAGGGATCACACGAGGCTCCTGACTAGGGCGCGACCTTAGTATCGATCGTGGAGTGGCCGAACCAGCGTTGCTGATTGGAACCTGCCAGCTACAGGCTGGATTTGTGGTTGAAGGCCTCCACGACGGTGTCCCCAGTGGAACCGTGATTTGGCTGGCCTGTGGCCAGGGTAGACTCAAGAGAATCGAAGGATTCGTCGTGAGGCCACCAGAGGACTAAGACCTTAGCATCGTCGAGCATCGTGGAACACTCCGCGTCTTCAGGAGAAGACTACATTGTACATAATAGTGTTTAACCCCCCCCCCCCCAGTGTAACCTTTTATATAGTATTTATGGTGACGGTAATAAGTATATTATTAAGTTTTTGCCTTTATTTCCCTTCCCCTTTAATTTACTTGCGTTACGGATCACATCCCTTGAAAGCCACTATTAGCTTGGGGCCGGATACCCTACCTCTAACAACATCAGAGAAAGAACCCGGTTGCGACCCGAGAGGGCCGTAACAGGAGTACAGGTAGACCAGGAGTACAGGTAGACCAGGAGTACAGGTACACCAGGAGTACAGGTACACCAAGAGTACAGGTACACCAAGAGTACAGGTAGACCAAGAGTTCAGGTAGACCAGGAGTACAGGTACACCAAGAGTACAGGTAGACCAGGAGTACAGGTAGACCAGGAGTGCAGGTAGACCAAGAGTACAGGTACACCAGGAGTACAGGTACACCAGGAGTACAGGTAGACCAGGAGTACAGGTAGACTAGGAGTACAGGTAGACCAGGAGTACAGGTAGACCAGGAGTACAGGTAGACCAGGAGTACATGTACACCAAGAGTACAGGTAGACCAGGAGTACAGGTAGACCAGGAGTACAGGTAGACCAGGAGTACAGGTAGACCAGGAGTACAGGTAGACCAGGAGTACAGGTAGACCAAGAGTACAGGTAGACCAAGAGTACAGGTAGACCAGGAGTACAGGTAGACCATGAGTACAGGTAGACCAGGAGTACAGGTAGACCAAGAGTACAGGTAGACCAAGAGTACAGGTAGACCAAGAGTACAGGTAGACCAAGAGTACAGGTAGACCAAGAGTACAGGTACACCAAGAGTACAGGTAGACCAAGAGTACAGGTACACCAAGAGTACAGGTAGACCAAGAGTACAGACCAACATGACCATCTCCATTTCCGAAATATCAACTACGAAGAGAAACTCTTACAATAACTTCAAGGTAAACATAGAATATCTGAAGAATTAACCATGTCCCAACAACTGGTATCCTTGTTAGGTTTGTACGTGGTCCTCGAGGCCATCACCTGGGGGCTCCAGAGCTTGAAGGACAACCTCCAGCAGGATAACTGGTACTCAATGGTGAAGGTACTCTTAGAACCGGCATCGCCACGCCCATTGAGAGAGCTATGGACCAGAGTGCCTGTCGTTGGCACTCTGCCGTACCTGTACGATCTGTGCTGCGCCCTCTACCTGCAGGAGGGCGACGACCCTTCCTCAGCCTCCCGCAGGGTCATGAGGGCCTCTCTGGCTCTCGTTGGAGTCCTTCTCGTTGACCTGGTCCTCAAGGACGACTTGGGCAAGGCCATGAAGAGGGTCTACAAGGCCATGAAGAGGTTCTACAAGGACAAGGAGGTCCGGAAGGCCAGCTCCAGCAGGAGGAGGAGCCTGATGAAGGACGAAGATAACGTCACCGGCTGGCTCAGCACGCTGACATCCAGTGTGGTGGAAGACAACAGGTGGATCAGCAGGCTGACATCCAGCCTGGTGGAAGACAACAGGTGGATCAGCAGGCTGACATCAAGCCTGGTGGAAGACACCGGCTGGATCAACAGGCTGACATCCAGCCTGGTGGAAGACACCGGCTGGCTCAGCACGCTGACATCCAACCTGGTAGAAGACACCTGCTGGATCAGCACGCTGACATCTCACCTGGTGGAAGAGAACAGGTGGATCAGCACGCTGACATCTCACCTGGTGGAAGAGAACAGGTGGATCAGCAGGCTTCTCCGCCTCCTGGGAGCCCGCACCCTGGACCAGACCTCCATCTATCAGTACAAGTGGCCCGACAAAGCTCCGTGCTCCAAGGGTAGCTGCCGCAGACGATTCCAGGAAGCTACTCGAGATGTGAAAGAGAAGGCGGAAAAGGAGAAGGCGGAAAAGGAGAAGGCGGAAAAGGAGAAGGCGGAAAAGGAGAAGGCGGAAAAGGAGAAGGCGGAAAAGGAGAAGAGAGAAAAGGAGAAGAGAGAAAAGGAGAAGAGGGACGAGGAGAAGAAGAAGGCAATGGAACTGAATACAGAAGAAAACCTCACTTTAGAAGAAGAGCTCGAAATAAAGGAAGAGGAGCTTAAAATACAGGAAGAGGAGCTCAAAATACAGGAAAAGGAGCTCAAAATACAGGAAGAGGAGCTCGAAATACAGGAAGAGGAGCTCGAAATACAGGAAGAGGAGCTCAAAGCTAAGGAAGAGGAGCTCAGAGCAAAGGAAAAGAAGCTCAGAGCAATAAAAACGGTGATCAAAGAACAGAAAGAAGAGCTCAGCCCTGAAGAGCCGGCGAGGAAAGCAGATGAGCTGAGAAAACAAGAGGAGCTCAAAAAAGAAAAGGTCAGAATAGAAGTTCTCAGAAAAGAAGAGAAAGCGAAGAGAGAAGAGGCGGAGAGGATGGCAGAGGAGCTGAGTAGGTTAGAGGCGTTGAGAAAAACAGAGAGGAGAGAAGTATGGGAGAAGAGACTGCGGACGACCTTGAAGATAACTTTAATGGTGGTGAAGATTTTGTGGTACGTCTGGCTGCTGGCCTTCACTATCGCTATCTTTGTGGGCCTGATACTTGCCCTGGGAGCTTTGTCCGCTCTCCTGGCCGCATGAGACCAGCACCTGCGGCTGTGATCAAAGACCCGCACCTGCGGCTGTGGTAAGAGGGTTTCGCAACATCACATGCATCGCGTGTATTGCGAGGCCGTCGCGCGTGAAGCGAGGCCGTCCCGCGTGAAGCGAGGCCGTCCCGCGTGAAGCGAGGCCGTCCCGCGTGAAGCGAGGCCGTTCCGCGTGTTGCCAGGCCGTCTTTAGTTCCTTTCCTTTGCTTCCATACATGCCCTATGAAACCATGGATTATTCTCTTGATTTTCATTTTTTTTTCTTTTGGGCTGGGATAAACCTGTTTACCGCCTCCTGACATTTTGGGTGACATAATCCATCATGTCTTGTACGGACTTAGTTCTGGGTTCTGTGTATTCTGAATATTAGATCAAGCATGGCTGGTTCGCATGTGTTGCGAGGCCGCAGCACACGGCCTCGTGTGTTGCGGCTCCTCTCATTGTTGTCGGTCCTTTGATGTGTTAGCTTAGAAAGCGTCTTGTTGCCACGTCCAGCAGCTTAGCTCTCCATGTGGGTCTCTTTTCTCCGAATCGATCTTCCCGTGGTTGAAGTCGTCCATGATTAGCAGTCTGGATCCGTTCCTGCTAGTGACAGAAGCTGCTCTCTCTATTATGGTAATATAATTACTTGATATAATATATATTATATATAATATAATTATTAATGATAACCTGTCTATATTGGACAGGTGACTTACAGGAATGCTGGTATGGGCATCAATGTTATCAACTCAGCACTCTTCCACCTCTACCTCTTCTTTCCTAACTATATAGTATTTTTTTTTTTTTTTTGTTTTGAGATATATACAAGAGTTGTTACATTCTTGTACAGCCACTAGTACGCGTAGCGTTTCGGGCAAGTCCTTAATCCTATGGTCCCTGGAATACGATCCCCTGCCGCGAAGAATCGTTTTTTCATCCAAGTACACATTTTACTGTTGCGTTAAACAGAGGCTACAGTTAAGGAATTGCGCCCAGTAAATCCTCCCCGGCCAGGATACGAACCCATGACATAGCGCTCGCGGAACGCCAGGCGAGTGTCTTACCACTACACCACGGAGACTGCTAATTCTCTAATTCTTATTCTGCGGAAACACTGTATTTGTTATGGTTTTCGTTAGCTTTGTTTCTGTGGGTGATATTATGTCTGGGTTTTCATCTCGTCCAAGTTCACTGGATTTATTTGTAATCCCATCTATGTTTGTATAAATTGCCTTGAATCTCACTTTCTCACGTTCATTTTTGTTTCCTCTTCTTGGTGGTCTTTCTACTGATGGAGGAAGTCGCTCCATAGGTGTGGAGATTTGTGAGTTGGTTAACAGGGTCTCAGAGCAACCTGTCCTCTTAAAAATAACGTCGCTTTTGGCTGTTTACCCGTATGGACGAAAGTGGACGTAATTTGAAAATGAAAAGAAAATTAAAATAAATTTGAGATTTTTTTCAACAACAGTTAGTTAAGGGTCCTCTGATAGGTTAGGTGGGCAGGAAATTCTCATAAAGTTTCAAACGTTTCGAAAAACGTTAATTGAAAGTTTCCTCTCCCAACTTTTCCAAGTAAGCCGGACGACTCAAATAGAAAACGGGACAGTACGTCACTTTCGTGAGCCGATTTCATTTCAAATAACATCCACTTTTGACCATACCGCTGCATAGAGCCAAAAGCGAGGTTATTTTTAAGAGAACGGGTTGCTCAAAGGATTCTCGGGTGAGGGGGTAGGGGATCAAGGAAAGGAGGGGGGGGACATGGATGGTATGGGGTGAAGGGGGACAGGGAGGGTATTGGGTGAGAGGCGAGTAGGGACCGGGAGGGTATGGGGTGAGAGGTGAGGGGTGGGACAGGGAGGGTATGGGGTATGGGGTGAGAGGTGAGAAGGGAGGGGGAAGGGGTACAGGGAGGGTATGGGGTGAGGGGGGGAAAGGGGAACAGGGAGGGTATGAGGTGAGGAGGGAGGGAAGGTTGAATTGGGACAGGGAAGGTTCAGGGTAAGAAGGGTTTCTATGTGGGAGTGTTGTCCTCTCCTCTGGGGTTTCTTGGGTGCTGGTTGGGAGTTCCCCACTCCCCTCCGGGACTGTTGTGTAGGGGGGTTGTGTTTCCCTAGTTCTCTCCTCTTCACCTGCGCTTCCTCCTTGCATCTGCTGCCATTGCTCTCTCCCCTAAGTAAATAAGTACCTTAGGAGTTAGTCAGGTGTTGTGGGCTGCATCCTGAGGATGTGTATTCACCAAGATGATCCTTGCAACTATGTCAGGATCTGCTTCACTCACTCTTTCTTTTATCTCTTCTGCTTTATTAGATACCCCATCAGCATTGGTGTACCAAACCATGAGATTCTTCATGGAAACTCTTGTACCAGAGTTCTTCCTTTCTCTGGGGGTCTGGGGGGATCTGGAGGGTGTCTGGGGGGTGACTGGGGGCAGGGGGATCTGGGGGATCTGGGGGGTGTCTGGGGGATGACTGGGGCGGGGAAGGATCCAGGGGATGTCCAGGGGGATCCGGGGGGTGTCTGGGGGGGGGTCCGGGGGGTGTATGGGGGGTGAAAGAGGTCAGGAGGGGTGCTTGGGGGGCTACTGAGGGCTGGGCTTCTAGGAAGGTAGGTAGGAGGGTCTGGGGTAGGGCCTGGGTAGGTAGGTCTGGAGTAGGAAGGGCATACTGGGTCTGAAGATTAGGGAGGGCATAGAGGGGTTGGGAGATAGCATAAGGTTGGGAGTCAGATAGAGGTTGAGAGGTTGGGAGGGGGAAGGATAGAGGGGGTGGGGGGAACCTCCCACCCCCCTCGCAAGGGTGGGGGGTCACATGGAAGGAGAGGGGATGAGGAGGGGTGAGGGCTGGGTAGGCTTTGGGTGTTGAGGGGATGAGGGCTGGGTGGGTTCTTGGGGTTGAGGGGATGAGGGCTAGGTGGGTTTTGGGGGTTGAGGGGATGAGGGCTTGGTGGGTTTTGGGGGTTGAGGGGATGAGGGCTGGACGGGTTTTGGGGGTTGAGGTGATGCGGGGGTCCTTGGAATGTGGGATGAATTTGACTGCAGTGGGGTCAGAGGGGTCAAGGGATGTGTTGGGGAGATAAGCTATGGCGGCTGATTTGGGGAAGGGGTGACCTGAGAAGCAGGTGTTAGCTGGTTAGCATGGGGTGGATTAGCACTGGGGTGTGTAGCTACTCTCAAATGGGAAGAGTTGTATTGTTGTTTGCTTGCTCTGTGGGCAATCTGTTCCTCCTTCGACATGAATTTGTCAATATATACGTTGTAGTAATTTTCGCTACCTCTGAGTGTTTGTGATGCAGTATGTAATCCACTGCCTCTTCGTTAGTGAATTGTACCAGGACAGGTCGTTTCCTGTTACAGTTGTATGGTCCAATGCGTCGTTGGACTTGCACCTCATTCCCTGCCATCTGGGCTCTCATGTCTCTCAAGATCCCCTGTAGCTCCAAATCCTCAATCTCCATCCTTTCCTGCCTCGATAGTGCCCTGGCTTCAAGTAATCCATGGATTATGATTGTCCTCTTTCTCAGTTCAGGGTCATGCTGATGGCCCTCTCCCTGGCTGACCCCCACCCCTCCCACACCCGCTACTCCACCTACTACTACTCCCCCTTCCCCTGCCAAGCTTCCCTTATTCCTGCCAAATTCATTAGTAAGCCTAGATATTTCTCCTTGCCATTCTACCCTACTCTTCGTGATTTCCTCTTGAATATAATCCATAAACTCTTGTTTGAGTCTTTGAACCTCGTCCTGTATCTTATTAAAGACTTCACTTTTAATCCCCTGGATTAGATCACCTATCCAAACATCCCTCTTCTCTACAAATTTCCCAATCATCTTCTCCACAAACCTATCTTCTTCCTCAATCATAATACTGTTGGACCTAGACACCCTTCCTGACCTAGTCATTGCTATAATGCAACCTTACCAACAGGGGTTCCAAGTATCTTACCGTCCTGCTAACACAATAGGTGAGTGAATCTCCAAGCGTCGTCCCACGTGGTGGTAGAAGGGTTGCTGCCGGAGGTGAGGTCACGCGGTCAGAGTCCGGTGGTTGAGCTCTGGCTCTTTGGTCCCGCCTCTCAACTGTCAATCAACAGGTGTACTGGTTCCTGAGCCAATGGGGCTCTTTCATATCTACACTTGAAACTGTGAATGGAGTCAGCCTCCACCACATCACTTCCTAATGCATTCCATTTGTCAACCACTCTGACACTAAAAAAGTTCTTTCTAATATCTCTGTGGCTCATTTGGGCACTCAGTTTCCACCTGTGTCCCCTAGTGCATGTGCCCCTTGTGTTAAACAGCCTGTCTTTATCAACCCTGTCAATTCCCTTGAGGATCTTGAATGTGGTGATCATGTCCCCCCTAACTCTTCTGTCTTCCAACGAAGTGAGGTTTAATTCCCGTAGTCTCTCCTCGTAGCTCATACCTCTCAGCTCGGGTACTAGTCTGGTGGCAAACTTTTGAACCTTTTCCATTTTAGTCTTATGCTTGACTAGATATGGACTCCATGCTGGGGCCGCATACTCCAGGATTGGTCTGACATATGTGGTATATAATGTTCTGAAAGATTCCTTACACAAGTTTCTAAAGGCCGTTCTTATGTTAGCCAACCTGGCATATGCTGCTGCTGTTATCCTCTTGATATGAGCATCAGGGGACAGGTCTGGCGTGATATCAACCCCCAGGTCTTTCTCTCTCTCGTTCTCTTGAAGTATTTCATCTTCCAAGTGATACCTTGTATCTGGTCTCCTGCTTCCTACCCCTATCTTCATTACATTACATTTGCTTGGATTAAACTCTAACAGCCATTTGTTCGACCATTCCTGCAGCTTGTCCAGGTCTTCTTGAAGCCTCAAGCTGTCCTCCTCTGTCTTAATCCTTCTCATAATTTTGGCGTCGTCAGCAAACATTGAGAGGAATGAGTCTATACCCTCTGGGAGATCATTTACGTATATCAGAAACAGGATAGGTCCAAGTACAGAGCCCTGTGGGACTCCACTGGTGACTTCACGCCAGTCTGAGGTCTCATCCCTAACTGTAACTCTCTGCTTCCTATTGTTTAGGTACTCCCTTATCCACTGGAGCGCCCTACCAGTTACTCCTGTCTGTTTCTCTAGCTTATGCATCAACCTTTTATGGGGTACTGTGTCAAAGGCTTTCCGACAGTCCAAAAAAATGCAGTCCGCCCACCCTTCTCTTTCTTGTTTAATCTTTGTCACCTGATCGTAGAATTCTATCAATCCTGTAAGGCAAGATTTACCCTCCCTGAACCCATGTTGATGGGTTGTCACGAAGTCTCTTCTCTCCAGATGTGTTACTAGGTTTTTTCTCACAGTCTTCTCCATCACCTTGCATGGTATACAAGTTAAGGACACTGGCCTGTAGTTCAGTGTCTCTTGTCTGTCACCCTTTTTGTATATTGGTACTACATTAGCAGTCTTCCATATTTCTGGTAGGTCCCCCGTTTCCAATGACCTACTATACACTATGGAGAGTGGTAGGCAAAGTGCTCCTGCACACTCTTTCAATACCCATGGCGAGATTCCATCCGGCCCAACAGCTTTTCTCACATCCAGCTCCAATAGGTGCTTCTTGACCTCATCTCTTGTAATTTCGAACCTATCCAAGGTCACCTGGTTTGCTGTCACCTCTTCTAGCGCCGCGACATCTCCCTGTTCTATTGTAAAGACCTCCTGGAACCTTTTGTTGAGTTCTTCACACACCTCTTTGTCATTCTCTGTGTACCTGTCCTCGCCCACCCTAAGTTTCATCACCTGTTCCTTCACTGTTGTCTTCCTCCTGATGTGACTGTGTAGTAGCTTGGGTTCGGTCTTGGCTTTATTAGCTATATCATTTTCATACCTTTTGTCAGCTGCTCTTCTCACACTGACATACTCGTTCCTGGTTCTCTGGTATCTCTCTCTACTTTCTCGTGTTCTGTTATTACGGAAGTTCCTCCATGCCCTTTTGTTCTGCTCCTTTGCTTTCATACATTCCTTATTAAACCACGGATTCTTCCTTTGCTTCTCTGTTTTTTCCTGTCGGGCTGACAGGAAAAAACTTTCCCTATCATACCTGGTTTTAAAATTATGAATAGTATTTGCTTCCACAACCTGTTCCTGAAGTGCATTCCATTTTCCCACTACTCTCACGCTAAAAGAAAACTTCCTAACATCTCTGTGACTCATCTGAGTTTCAAGCTTCCATCCATGTCCCCTCGTTTTGTTACTATTCCGTGTGAACATTTCGTCTATGTCCACTCTGTCAATCCCTCTGAGTATTTTATACGTTCCTATCATGTCCCCCCTGTCCCTTCTTCTTTCTAGTGTCGTAAGGCACAGTTCCCTCAGGCGCTCCTCATACCCCATCCCTCGTAGCTCTGGGACGAGTCTCGTTGCAAACCTCTGAACCTTTTCCAGTTTCATTATATGCTTCTTCAGATGGGGACTCCATGAGGCGGCATACTCTAAGACTGGCCTCACGTAGGCAGTGTAAAGCGCCCTAAATGCCTCCTTACTTAGGTTTCTGAATGATGTTCTAACTTTTGCCAGTGTAGAGTATGCTGCTGTCATTATCCTATTTATATGTGCCTCAGGAGATAGATTAGGTGTTACGTCCACACCCAGGTCTCTTTCGCGCGTCGTCACAGGTAGGCTGTTTCCCTTCATTGTGTTCTGTCCCTTTGGTCTCCTATCTCCTAGTCCCATTTCCATAACTTTACATTTGCTCGTGTTGAATTCCAGTAGCCATTTCTCTGACCATCTCTGCAACCTTTTCAGATCCTCTTGGAGGATCCTGCAATCCTCATCTGTCACAACTCTTCTCATCAACTTTGCATCATCTGCAAACATCGACATGTAGGACTCTACGCCTGTAAACATGTCGTTAACATATACAAGAAATAGAATTGGTCCCAGCACCGATCCTTGAGGTACTCCACTTGTTACTGTTCGCCAGTCCGACTTCTCGCCCCATACCGTAACTCTTTGGCTCCTTCCTGTTAGGTAGTTCCTTATCCATGCTAGGACCTTTCCCCCCACCCCCGCCTGCCTCTCGAGATTGAACAGCAGTCTCATGTGCGATACTGTATCAAAGGCTTTTTGGCAGTCCAGAAATATGCAGTCTGCCCAACCATCTCTATAATGTCTTATCCTCGTTATTTTATCATAGAATTCCAGAAGGTTTGTTAGGCACGATTTCCCTGTCCAGAACCCATGCTGATGTTTGTTCACAAACCTAATGTTCTCCAGGTGTGCAACCAGTCGTAGCCTAATTATTCTTTCCAGTATTTTACAGGGGATGCTTGTCAGTGATACAGGTCTATAGTTAAGTGCCTCCTCCCTATCACCTTTCTTGAAGATCGGCACGACATTTGCCTTCTTCCAGCAATTGGGCAATTCTCCCGACATAAGTGACTCATTAAAGAGCATTGCCAGAGGCACGCTGAGGGCCTGCGCTGCTTCTTTTAGTATCCACGGTGATACTTTGTCTGGTCCAACTGCTTTAGTTGCATCTAGAGTTCTCAACTGTTTCATTACCTCCTCTGCTGTCACCTCTATATCTGATAGTCTTTCATCTAGGGTAACCCCTTCCAACAATGGGAGCTGCTCAGGCTTGGTAGTGAACACTCCATGGAAACTGGCATTCAGTGCCTCGCAGATTTCCTTGTCACTTTCAGTATATGTCCCCTCTGTGTTCCTTAGTCTTGTCACATGGTCGTTCACCGACATTTTTCTTCTTATATGACTGTGTAGTAACTTAGGTTGTTTTTTCGCTTTGATTGCAATATCGTTCTCATAGTCCCTTTCCGATGTTCGTCTTATGTTAATGTAATCGTTCCTAGCTCTGTTGCATCGGATCCTGTTGTCCTCTGTCCTTTGTCTTCTGTGTGTGTGTGTGTGTGTGTGTGTGTGTGTGTGTGTGTGTGTGTGTGTGTGTGTGTGTGTGTGTGTGTGTGTGTGTGTGTGTGTGTGTGTGTGTGTGTGTGTGTGTGTGTGTGTGTGTGTGTGTGTGTGTGTGTGTGTGTGTGTGTGTGTGTGTGTGTGTGTGTGTGTGTGTGTGTGTGTGTGTGTGTGTGTGTGTGTGTGTGTGTGTGTGTGTGTGTGTGTGTGTGTGTGTGTGTGTGTGTGTGTGTGTGTGTGTGTGTGTGTGTGTGTGTGTGTGTGTGTGTGTGTGTGTGTGTGTGTGTGTGTGTGTGTGTGTGTGTGTGTGTGTGTGTGTGTGTGTGTGTGTGTGTGTGTGTGTGTGTGTGTGTGTGTGTGTGTGTGTGTGTGTGTGTGTGTGTGTGTGTGTGTGTGTGTGTGTGTGTGTGTGTGTGTGTGTGTGTGTGTGTGTGTGTGTGTGTGTGTGTGTGTGTGTGTGTGTGTGTGTGTGTGTGTGTGTGTGTGTGTGTGTGTGTGTGTGTGTGTGTGTGTGTGTGTGTGTGTGTGTGTGTGTGTGTGTGTGTGTGTGTGTGTGTGTGTGTGTGTGTGTGTGTGTGTGTGTGTGTGTGTGTGTGTGTGTGTGTGTGTGTGTGTGTGTGTGTGTGTGTGTGTGTGTGTGTGTGTGTGTGTGTGTGTGTGTGTGTGTGTGTGTGTGTGTGTGTGTGTGTGTGTGTGTGTGTGTGTGTGTGTGTGTGTGTGTGTGTGTGTGTGTGTGTGTGTGTGTGTGTGTGTGTGTGTGTGTGTGTGTGTGTGTGTGTGTGTGTGTGTGTGTGTGTGTGTGTGTGTGTGTGTGTGTGTGTGTGTGTGTGTGTGTGTGTGTGTGTGTGTGTGTGTGTGTGTGTGTGTGTGTGTGTGTGTGTGTGTGTGTGTGTGTGTGTGTGTGTGTGTGTGTGTGTGTGTGTGTGTGTGTGTGTGTGTGTGTGTGTGTGTGTGTGTGTGTGTGTGTGTGTGTGTGTGTGTGTGTGTGTGTGTGTGTGTGTGTGTGTGTGTGTGTGTGTGTGTGTGTGTGTGTGTGTGTGTGTGTGTGTGTGTGTGTGTGTGTGTGTGTGTGTGTGTGTGTGTGTGTGTGTGTGTGTGTGTGTGTGTGTGTGTGTGTGTGTGTGTGTGTGTGTGTGTGTGTGTGTGTGTGTGTGTGTGTGTGTGTGTGTGTGTGTGTGTGTGTGTGTGTGTGTGTGTGTGTGTGTGTGTGTGTGTGTGTGTGTGTGTGTGTGTGTGTGTGTGTGTGTGTGTGTGTGTGTGTGTGTGTGTGTGTGTGTGTGTGTGTGTGTGTGTGTGTGTGTGTGTGTGTGTGTGTGTGTGTGTGTGTGTGTGTGTGTGTGTGTGTGTGTGTGTGTGTGTGTGTGTGTGTGTGTGTGTGTGTGTGTGTGTGTGTGTGTGTGTGTGTGTGTGTGTGTGTGTGTGTGTGTGTGTGTGTGTGTGTGTGTGTGTGTGTGTGTGTGTGTGTGTGTGTGTGTGTGTGTGTGTGTGTGTGTGTGTGTGTGTGTGTGTGTGTGTGTGTGTGTGTGTGTGTGTGTGTGTGTGTGTGTGTGTGTGTGTGTGTGTGTGTGTGTGTGTGTGTGTGTGTGTGTGTGTGTGTGTGTGTGTGTGTGTGTGTGTGTGTGTGTGTGTGTGTGTGTGTGTGTGTGTGTGTGTGTGTGTGTGTGTGTGTGTGTGTGTGTGTGTGTGTGTGTGTGTGTGTGTGTGTGTGTGTGTGTGTGTGTGTGTATTGTCAGGGTACGTCCTGTAAGCGAGTAACAGTGTACACAAGATCTTTATCCCGGACATCTGGCAGGATCGCCAATGTCGGGGTTTACCTTAGTTGTAAGTATAATAATAAGGATAAGTAACCGTTCTTGATATCAGGTCAACGGCCGCCAACGTCGGGGTGTCTCTCTCTCTACATAGACACCACCCAGTAGTATTAGCGACAACTGTTACTCACCGTAGCCCTGCGGGTCTTCACTCAATCCTCGTGGCGCCACTGTTTGCCAGGAGAGTATCCCAGTCGATCCCCAGCCGGCCTCCTAGCCAAAGATGAGTGGGAACACAGTCTGCTCTCTCCCAACCGTGTGCCCGCCCTGACAAGGGCTCTACTACTAACTGCAAGGTCGCCAACTGGTGTTTCCCGTGTCCAGTAACACGTCAGTGGTATTGTGGAATTGTGGTACTAATGGCAGAGAGCACACTCATTAATTCTGGTCACAGGCAGGTATAGTTCTCTAATACTTTCACTCTTTGGAACTGTTCTATAGCAACAAGATATATGGAGGGATAATACAAACGCAAAGGTATTTTGTATTTTACTTAAAAACTTCAAGGTATTATATCCATATCAACAACGAAACATCAAGTACAATGCAGAAAGTCACTCTCTCTTCATAAAACTGGGGCTCGTCTAGAGGGCAACACTCCCCCCTCCTGTCAATGTCAGCTCAGCAGCCCCCCCTCACCGTGCGAATGCGTAGTACTTGTTTCTTTGGCGTGAAGCGCCTGATTCTTTAAATTCGCATGGAATCACTATGTTTGTAATCAACACAATATGTTCTATAATGGCAATAGAACGCAATGAATCACCACACTGATCTCAAGTTCAATAACTCATTTCTACAGCAATTAACATAATATTTCACTATAATAGCGTAATGCACTGTACTTCATAATAATTACAAGGAATGCAATTAACCACGGTACTGTCCTTTGATTCAGTAATTCCTCTCGAAGGCGATAACACAATTAATCACTGCACACATGGAAATGTCATTCATCACACCAACATATACATATATAGAGATAAATTCATCAATATCAATAATAATAAGATAAATACTGGGCACACAGCTTAACACTAATAACTGGTACACTTATATATATATATTCTTTGACATAAGTTATCATATTAATGTCACATGAAAGAAATCATCAACGACACAGTAAATTCCTCAATAATAACAGGTGCATCCACACACCGCAAATATATATACCGTGAGAGCTTTCTACAGCCTCACTTCTCACAACTGTGTCCTACCATGACATAGACATTAGTGAGCCTTGCTCACGACATGAAAGATACTCTGGCTAAATATATAGCTGACTAAAGGGGAATTGGGAGGGAAACTAGAATCACCTACTTCCACCTCACTGATGTGGACTCGCCCTCCGGTGAGAGTTGAATTGTAGCTCCTGGTCCCGGCTCTCACCTCGTTGTAGGGAACACCCCCACACACACACTGATGCGTTCTCCAGGAACCCAATTGAACCCAATCAATCCCAAAATAAACGCTTCGTCTCCATGCTCTGTTCTCCGCAGGTCCGTGCTCCTCCCCAATGTCTTGCAGGGTTGGAGTTGGACTCCCGGCCGTCGACTTCTCCTCACAACTACGGCTGCCAACCTACTTCTCGGCTGCAGTCGTCCTGATTCCCAATTAGTTTTCGTCTCCCACTGCTTCCCGATGGACTTGCCCAGCCGCTACGTCGTCACTAAATGTGAACTGCCTCAGACATCACATACGTCACTGCACAGACTTCACTTCTTCTTCTTGCAAAGCACCTGCCCCTGGAGCACTTGTTGCTCAATATTCCGTCGATTCCCTCTTTGGTCCACACATGAAATGAAGGAAGACTTCTTCTGGAATGAAGGCGTACTTGCAGACTACGGGTGATGCGTAAAATCCACGGGAGCGGGGTACAACTGTCAAATCTGACTGGACCAACCTTCGCACATCCGTCCACCTTGACGTGTTGTGTCAGACTGGTGGCACCAAAGAGGCGCGATCTCTGGACCACCCTGCCTTAGTGACGTCATACTTGCCAAGGGCGGTTTTCATTGGCTCCCTGTGCCACGTCACTGTCAGTGACAAATCTGGTGCCACTGACGTCACACAGTTTTGGCGGCAAAACGGAGGGGCCGGTGCTATATTGGCTTCCTAAAGGGCCTATACCACAGGCCAAAATACTTCTCTTTTACGAATTTCTCGCCAACGCAAGAACACTACACGCTCCCACATATGTCAAACTGTTGCCCGCAACATAGAGAACGCGCGAGTAAAGTGGATATGACTCTTACAGCAGGCGTGGGAGAAATATAAGGGGGGGGGGACCACCTTCATAGTACTCACCTATTTGTGATTGCGGGGGTTGAGCTTTGGCTCTTTGGTCCCGCCTCTCAACAGTCAATCAACTGGTGCACAAATTCCTGAGCCTACTGGGTTCTATTGTATCTACATTTAAAACTGTGTATGGAGTCAGCCTCCACCACATCACTGCCTAATGCATTCCATCCATTAACTACTCTAACACTAAAACAGTTCCTTCTAACGTCCCTGTAGCTCATGTGGGTACTCAGTTTCCACCTGTGTCCCCTTGTTCGTGTCCCACCAGTGTTGAATAGTTTATCCTTGTTTACCCGATCGATTCCCCTGAGGAATTTGTAGGTTGTGATCATGTCTCCCCTTACTATTCTGTCTTCCAGTGTCGTAAGGTGCATTTCCCGTAGCCTTTCCTCGTAACTCATGCCTCTTAGTTCTGGGACTAGTCTAGTGGCATACCTTTGGACTTTTTCTAGCTTCGTTTAGTGCTTGACAAGGTACGGGCTCCATGCTGGGACCGCATACTGCAGGATTGGTCTTACATATGTGGTGTACAAGATTCTGAATGATTCCTTACACAGGTTCCTGAACGCCGTTCTGATGTTAGCCAGCCTCGCTTATGCCGCAGATGTTATTCTTTTTATGTGGGCTTCAGGAGACAGGTTTGGTGTGATATTAACTCTTAGATCTTTCTCTCTGTCTGTTTCATTAAGTACTTCATCTCCTATTCTGTATCCTGTGTCTGGCCTCCTGTTTCCACTGCCCAGTTCCATTACCTTGCATTTATTCGGGTTGAACTTCAACAGCCATTTGTTGGACCATTCACTCAGTCTGTCTAGGTCATCTTGTAGCCTCCTACTGTCATCCTCTGTTTCAATCCTCCTCATAATTTTTGCATCATCGGCAAACATTGAGAGAAACGATTCTATACCCTCTGGGAGATCATTTACATATATCAGAAACAGTATAGGTCCAAGGACTGAGTCCTGCGGGACTCCACTCGTAACGTCTCGCCAATCTGAGACCTCACGCCTCACACTGACTCGTTGTCTCCTGTTGCTTAGGTACTCCTTTATCCAATGGAGTACCTTCCCTTTCACTCCAGCCTGCATTTCCAGCTTTTTCACTAGCCTCTTGTGTGGCACTGTATCAAAGGCTTTCTGACAATCCAAAAATATGCAGTTTGCCCACCCTTCTCTTTCTTGCCTTATTTTTGTTGCCTGGTCGTAGAATTCAAGTAACCCTGTGAGGCAGGGCCTGCCATCCCTGAACCCATGTTGATGCTGTGTTACAAAGTTCTTTCGCTCCAGATGCTCCACTAGCTTTCTTTGCACAATCTTTTCTATCAGCTTGCATGGTATGCAGGTTAGGGACACCGGCCTGTAATTCAGTGCCTCCTGTCTATCCCCTTTCTTGTATATCGGGACTACGTTAGCTGCTTTCCAAATTTCTGGCAGTTCCCCTGTTGCCAGTGATTTGTTATACACTATGGAGAGTGGTAGGCACAGTTCTTCTGCTCCTTCCTTTAGTATCCAAGGGGAGATTCAATCTGGGCCAATAGCCTTTGTCACATCCATCTCTAGTAAACACTTCCTTACTTCCCCGCTGGCAATCTCAAACTCTTCCAGTGGTTCCTGGTTAGTTATTCCCTCTCTTATCTTTGGAATTTCTCCTTGCTCTAAGATGAAGATCTCCTGGAATTTTTTATTCAGTTCCTCACACTCTTCCTTGTCGTTTGTAGTGAATCCTTCTGCCCCTATCCTTAATTTCATAACCTGTTCCTTTACTGTTGTTTTTCTCCTGATGTGGCTATTGTCGGGGTTCACCACCATAAGAGGGGCGAGTAACAGTATACTCAAGGTCACTCACCGTAGCCCTGTGGGTCTTCACTCTATCCTTGCGGCGCCACTGTACGCCAGGAGAGTATCCCAGTCAATCCCAACCGGCCTCTGATCGAGAAAGAATGGGAACACAACTTCTTCTCTTAACTATTGTGTGCCCGCCCCGACACAGGGCTCTACTACTAACCACAAGGTCGCCAACTGGTGTTTTCGGTGTCCAGTAACACATCAGTGGTTTTGTTGAATTGTGGTAGCAGTGGCAAGAACACACTCAATAGATCTGATATCAGGCAGGTATTTATTTCTATCACTCTATTTCCTTTCAGGTATTATATAGCCACAAGAAATATGGAGGGGATGATATAAACACCAAGGTATTTTGTATTTTACTTAAAACTCAATCAAAGACATCACAAGATTATATCAATAAGCAAACAGCTGTTTCAGGCGGAAGTCGCTCGTTCCCACATAATAATCATGAACTCGCCAAGCTGGCAATGCTCCCCCTCACGTCAATGTCAAAATCAGCTGGGCGACTCCCACCGCGCGAATGTTCGTTTATTTGTTTGCCTGGCATGAGTCTCCTGTTTCTTTAAATTCGCATGAGTCACTATATTTGTCATCAACACAATACTTCTATAATGGCTAATAGAACGCAATGAATCACCACACTGATCTCAAGTTCAATAACTCATTCCTACAGCACTTAACGTGATATTTCACTGTACTAGAGTAATGCACTGTACTTAATAATAATTACAATGAATGCACTTAACCACGGTACTGTTCTTAGATTCAGTAATTCCTCTCGTAGGCGATAACACAATTAATCACTGCACACATGAATGATTATTCAATACACAAGCACATACTTATATATATATAAATAAATCACTGATATCAATAATGGTAATAACATAGTTACTTGGGCACATAGCCTAACACCAAATACTGGCATATTTATACATATATTCTCTCACTAAATGAACATATTAAAGTCTCATGAAAGACATTATCAACACAGTAAATTCATCAATTACTCCGGGTGCCTGCACACACCAATAATAATCATAAATACCGTGAGGACTCTATGTAGCCCCACTCTGCACCTTGTGCCTTACTCTGCCATAGGTGAGCCTTGCTCACGACATATCTTGGACTGTCTTTCCCCTGAGCTCTGTTTCCCATGCTATTTATGTTAGGAATTTTCTTATCTCCTCATAGTTCCCCTTTCGGTATGCTAACCTTTTGGTTTCGGTATCCCTCCTCGAGTTCAATAACCCTTCTTCAATCAGGTACTCAAACACCAGTACACTGTGGTCGCTCATTCCTACTGGGGCCTCAAAACCGATTTCTCTTATGTCAGAGTCGTTCAGAGTGAAGACCAGGTCGAGTCTCGCTGGTTCGCTATTTCCTCTCATCATTGTGGGTTCTTTGACATGCTGAGTTAAAAAGTTTCTAGTCACCACTCCAGTAGTTTGGCTCTCCATGTATCCTCACCTCCATGCGATTCCTTGTTCTCCCAGTCAATCCTTCCGTGATTGAAGTCCCCCATGATGAGCAGGTGGGATCTATTTCTACAGGCAGCAGAGGCTGCCCTCTCAATTATAGTGTTAACTGCCATGTTGTTGTTTTCGTACTCTTGACTGGGTCTTCTGTCATTTGGTGGAGGGTTGTATATCACTGCTACTACTATTCTTGGTCCTCCCATTGTCATGGTGCCTGCTATGTAGTCTCTGAACCCCTCACAGCCCGGGATAGCCGTCTCCTTAAAACTCCATTCCTTTTTCATGAGTAGAGCCACTCCGCCTCCTCTCTTTCCTTATTACTGTGTACTCCTGGGGAAACATGGCATTCGTTATGATTCCAGAGAGTTTTGTTTCCGTGAGTCCAATTACATCTGGGTTCACTTCTTGTGCTCTTTCCCTTAGTTCACTTGTCTTGCTTGTGATCCCATCTATGTTCGAGTACATCACCATGAGACTGACTCTCTTCTGCTTCTCCTCTGGGGGGGACCTGTGGGATCTGGGGTGAGTGGGAGCTGGGAGGATCTGGTACGGGGAGACTGGTGGAGGAGGAAGAGCTTGGGGGGGGTGGGGAAGAGGGGGAGGGTATGGGGGGGAGAGTGAGAGGGGGAGGGTTGGGGGGGTAAGAGGGGGAGGGTTGGGGGAGCATGGAGGGAGGAGAGGCTTTGGGAGATGGGGGGGCTTGGGGGGCATAAAAGGGGGAAGGCTTGGGGGGGAAAGGAAGGCTGAGGTGGGTGAGGAAGAGGGGAGGGTTTAGGGGAGTGGTGGAGAGGGGAAGGCTTAGGTGGTGTGGGGGAGAGTGGTGGGCTTAGGGGGGTGGGGGAGAATGGTGGGGTTGGTGGTGGGAGAGACGGGAAGGCATGTGGGAGAAGGGAGGGCTTGGGGGATGGGGCAGAAGGGAATGTGTGTGTGTGCGTGTGTGTGTGTGTGTGTGTGTGTGTGTGTGTGTGTGTGTGTGTGTGTGTGTGTGTGTGTGTGTGTGTGTGTGTGTGTGTGTGTGTGTGTGTGTGTACTCACCTAGTTGTTGTACTCACCTAGTTGTGTCTGCAGGATCGAGCATTGACTCTTGGATCCCGCCTTTCGAGCATCGGTTGTTTACAGCAATGACTCCTGTCCTATTTCCCTATCATACCTGGTTTTAAAATTATGAATAGTATTTGCTTCCACAACCTGTTCCTGAAGTGCATTCCATTTCCCCACTACTCTCACGCTAAAAGAAAACTTCCTAACATCTCTGTGACTCATCTGAGTTTCAAGCTTCCATCCATGTCCTCTCGTTCTGTTACTATTCCGTGTGAACATTTCGTCTATGTCCACTCTGTCAATTCCTCTGAGTATCTTATACGTTCCTATCATGTCCCCCCTCTCCCTTCTTCTTTCTAGTGTCGTAAGGCACAATTCCCTCAGGCGCTCTTCATACCCCATCCCTCGTAGCTCTGGGACGAGTCTCGTTGCAAACCTCTGAACCTTTTCCAGTTTCATTATATGTTTCTTCAGATGGGGACTCCATGATGAGGCGGCATACTCTAAGACTGGCCTTACGTAGGCAGTGTAAAGCGCCCTAAATGCCTCCTTACTTAGGTTTCTGAATGATGTTCTAACTTTTGCCAGTGTAGAGTACGCTGCTGTCGTTATCCTATTAATATGTGCCTCAGGAGATAGATTAGGTGTTACGTCCACCCCCAGGTCTCTTTCACGCGTCGTTACAGGTAGGCTGTTCCCCTTCATTGTGTACTGTCCCTTTGGTCTCCTATCTCCTAGTCCCATTTCCATAACTTTACATTTGCTCGTGTTGAATTCTAGTAGCCATTTCTCTGACCATCTCTGCAATCTGTTCAGGTCCTCTTGGAGGATCCTGCAATCCTCATCTGTCACAACTCTTCTCATCAACTTTGCATCATCCGCAAACATCGACATGTAGGACTCTCCGTGTGTGTGTGTGTGTGTGTGTGTGTGTGTGTGTGTGTGTGTGTGTGCGTGTGTGTGGGTGTGTGTGTGTGTACTCACCTAGTTGTGTTTGCGGGTGTTGAGCTCTGGCTCTTTGGTCCCGCCTCTCAACCGTCAATCAACAGGTGTACAGATTCCTGAGCCTATTGGGCTCTATCATATCTACACTTGAAACTGTGTATGGAGTCAGCCTCAACCACATCACTTCCTAATGCATTCCATTTGTCAACCACTCTGACACTAAAAAAGTTCTTTCTAATATCTCTGTGGCTGATTTGGGAGCTCAGTTTCCACCTGTGTCCCCTTGTGCGTGTGCCCCTTGTGTTAAGTAGCCTGTATTTATCTACCCTATCAATTCCCTTCAGAATCTTGAACGTGGTGATCATGTCCCCCCTAACTCTTGTGTCCAGATGTGCTACCAGATTTTTTCTCACGATCTTCTCCATCACCTTGCATGGTATACAAGTTAAGGACACTGGCCTGTAGTTCACTGCCTCTTGCCTGTCGCCCTTTTTGTATATTGGGACCACATTCGCCGTCTTCCATATTTCTGGTAGGTCTCCCGTCTCCAGTGACCTACTATACACTATGGAGAGTGGCAAGCAAAGTGCCTCTGCATACTCTTTCAGTACCCATGGCGAGATCCGTCTGGACCAACAGCCTTTCTAACATCCAGATCCAGCAGGTGTCTCTTGACCTCCTCTCTCGTAATTTCGAACTCTTCCAAGGCCGCCTGGTTTACTTCACTTTCTCCTAGCACAGTGATCTCACCTTGTTCTGTTGTGAAGACCTCCTGGAACCTCTTGTTGAGTTCATCACACACCTCTTTGTCATTCTCTGTATACCTGTCCTCGCCTGTTCTAAGTTTCACTACCTGTTCTTTCACTGTTGTTTTCCTTCTGATGTGACTGTGGAGTACCTTTGGTTCGGCCTTGGCTTTGTTTGCTATATCATTTTCACAACTTTTCTCTGCTTCTCTGCTCACCCTGACATACTCATTCCTGGTTCTCTGGTATTTCTCTCTGCTTTCTGGTGTTCAGTTATTCCGGAAGTTCCTCCACGACCTTTTGTTCAGTTTCTTTGCTTCCATGCATGCCCTATTATACCATGGATTCTTCTTTTGCTTCTCGGATTTTTCCTTTTAGGCCGGGATGTATCTGCTTACTGCCTCCTGACACTTTTGGGTGACATAGTCTATCATATCTTGTACAGACTTAGCTCTGAGGTCTGTGTCCCAAGGTATTTCCCTCAGGAAGCTTCTCATCTACTCATAATTTCCCTTTCGGTATGCCAGTCTTTTGTTTCCTAGTTCTTTTTCGGGGGGATAATTCCTAACTCTACCAGGTACTCAAACTTCAATACACTGTGATCACTCATTCCCAAGGGTGCTTCCATCTTGACTTCCCTTATATCCCACTCATTTAGGGTAAATATCAGATCAAGCATTGCTGGTTCATCTTCTCCTCTCATTCTTGTTGGTTCCTTGATGTGCTGGCTTAGAAAGTTTCTTGTTGCCACGTCCAGCAGCTTAGCTCTCCATGTTTCTGGTCCTCCATGCGGGTCTCTGTTCTCCCAATCTATCTTCCCATGGTTGAAGTCTCCGATGATTAGTAGTCCAGATCCATTCCTGCTAGCAACAGAAGCTGCTCTCTCTATTATTTTAATGGTGGCCATATTGTTTCTATCATATTCCTGTCTGGGTCTTCTGTCATTTGGTGGTAGATTATATATGACTACGACTATAATTTTTTGCCCTCCAGTTGTTATTGTACCTATTATGTAGTCACCGAAACCTTCACATCCCTGAACAACCAACTCCTCAAAATCTCAGCCTTTTCTTACCAGCAGGGCTACACCACCCCCACCTCTTCCTTTTCTCTCTTTCCTCATAACATAATAGTCCTGTAGGAACACTCATTTCTTATGGTTTTCGTTAGCTTTGTTTCTGTGAGAGCTATTATGTCTGGGTTTTCATCTAGTACCCATTCTCCAAGTTCATTTGCTTTATTTGTAATTCCATCTATGTTAGTGTACATTGCCTTGAGGCTCACTTTCTTCTGTCCCTTCTCAAATCTCCTACTTGGTGAGTGTTCTGCTGGTGGAGGAAGCTGTGCCATGGGTGTGAGGATTTGTGAGGTGCATACCAGGGTTGTAGAGGATACTGGGATGAGGGGTGGGGGGTCAAGTGAAGAGGGAGGGACAGGGAGGGTATGGGGTGAAAGGGGCAGGAGGACAGGAAGGAAAGGGGGGTTTTCTATGCAGAAGAGGGTGGTGGGGTTGCCCTCCCTGCTGGTGTTACTGGGTAGCTGGTTGTGGGTTCCCCCCTTGCCTCTGGGAGTGATGTGTTGGGAGCTGTGGTTTCCTGGTTTTCCCCTCTCACCCTGCGCTTCTTCCTTGCTTCTGCCGCCATGGCCCTCTGCTCCCTCGTCATGTCCGTCTGGGGGAATACTTTTTTGAATTCGAATGTGAATTTTGAATGTGTGTGTGTATGCTTGTGTTTGAGTGTGCATGTGTATTTACTATTATTGTATACTAATTTAGACTCCGGAGCTGGAGCCCGTCGGGCAGTTCGTTTTTGCCTTCAACCTCGTTCTGACAGTTCCTGCGACGGCGCTGGAACCAATCGTATTGGTGTTTGCCTTTCCATTGGAGACTTCCGTAGAGAGGGGGGACCTGCTGCATGGGTGACAGCTTCTCCTCCGTATTAACCTACCCTGGCCTTGTGCCCTGGTGAGGCCACTCCAGACTGACAACCAGAGCGCAACTCCATAGTCTCCTGAGACTGATGGATCCCTACTACTATAAGTATTTAGCCTACTGAATTGAGCTGTTAGCTGCTGGACCCCGACTTTCTAACCGTCATATCTACTACATATCTCTCTCTACACACAAAAAAAATATAGTTAATAGTTAGTAACAGTTGATTGATTGACAGTTGAGAGGCGGGCCGAAAGATCTGAGCTCAACTAGGTGAATATAACCTCAGGATTCAGACCACAACACCTAACTCCCAGGTACCTATTTACTGCTAGGTGAGCATACGTGTGTTTGTGTGTGTGCACTCACCTAGTTGTGCTTGCAGGGTTTGAGTATCTGCTCTTTGGTTCTGCCTTTTAGCAGTCAAACTACTGGTATACAGGTTCCTGAGCTTATTGAGCTCTATCATATGTCAGGGTTCACCCCCTTCCAACCTGTGGTTGGGGTCGTTCCACAGGCACAGGTCTGAGCCCCTCAGTACCAGTCAGCTAAGGGCTAGCCTTTGTGACGGTGTTCCCCCTTTATATTTCTCCCACGCCTGCTGTAAGAGTCATATCCACTTTACCCGAGCGTTCTCTACGTTACGGGCAACAGTTTGATATATGTGGGAGCGTGTAGTGTTCTCGCGTTGGTGAGAAATTCGTAAAAGAAAAGTATTTTGGCCTGTGGTATAGGCCCTTTAGGACGCCAATATGGCGCTGGCCCCTCCGTTTTGCCGCCAAAACGGTGTGACGTCAGTGGCACCAGATTTGTCACTGACAGTGACGTGGAACAGGGTTGCCAATGAAAACCGCCCCTAGCAAGTATGACGTCATGAAGGCAGGGGGGGGGGCCTGAGATCGCGCCTCTTTGGCGACACCAGTCTGAGGCGCCACGTTGACGAGGTCGGACGTGCAAAGGTTGGTCCTGTCACTTTGACAGATGTACCCCGCTCCCGTGGATTTTACGCATCACCCGCAGTCTGCAAGTACGCTGTGAGGTCTTCCATCGTTCATGTGTTGGACTGAAGAGGGAATCGACGGAATATTGAGCAACAAGTGCTCCAGGGGCAGGTGCTTTGCAAGAAGAAGAAGTGAAGTCTGTGCAGTGACGTATGTGACGTCTGAGGCAGTTCACCAATTCAGTGATGACGTAGTGGCTGGGCAAGTCCACCGGGAAGCAGTGGGAGAAGGAAACTAATTGGGAATCAGGATGACTGCAGCCGAGAAGTAGGTTGGCAGCCGTAGTTGTGAGGAGAAGTCGACGGCCGGGAGACCGACTCCAACCCTGCAAGACGTGGTAGAGGAGCACGGACCTGCGGAGAACAGAGCATGGAGACGAAGCGTTTATTTTGGGACTGATTGGGTTCAATTGGGTTCCTGGAGAACGCATCAGTGTGTGTGTGGGGGTGTTCCCTACAACGAGGCAAGAGCCGGGATCAGGAGCTACAATTCAACTCTCACCGGAGGGCGAGTCCACATCAGTGAGGTGGAAGTAGGTGATTCTAGTTTCCCTCCCAATTCCCCTTTAGTCAGCTATATATTTAGCCAGAGTATCTTTCATGTCGTGAGCAAGGCTCACTAATGTCTATGTCACGGTAGGACACAGTTGTGAGAAGTGAGGCTGTAGAAAGCTCTCACGGTATATATATTTGCGGTGTGTGGATGCACCTGTTATTATTGAGGAATTTACTGTGTCGTTGATGATTTCTTTCATGTGACATTAATATGATAACTTATGTCAGAGAATATATATATATAAGTGTACCAGTTATTAGTGTTAAGCTGTGTGCCCAGTATTTATCTTATTATTATTGATATTGATGAATTTATCTCTATATATGTATATGTTGGTGTGATGAATGACATTTCCATGTGTGCAGTGATTAATTGTGTTATCGCCTTCGAGAGGAATTACTGAATCAAAGGACAGTACCGTGGTTAATTGCATTCCTTGTAATTATTATGAAGTACAGTGCATTACGCTATTATAGTGAAATATTATGTTAATTGCTGTAGAAATGAGTTATTGAACTTGAGATCAGTGTGGTGATTCATTGCGTTCTATTGCCATTATAGAACATATTGTGTTGATTACAAACATAGTGTTCCATGCGAATTTAAAGAATCAGGCGCTTCACACCAAAGAAACAAGTACTACGCATTCGCACGGTGAGGGGGGCTGCTCAGCTGACATTGACAGGAGGAGGGGAGTGTTGCCCTCTAGATGAGCCCCAGTTTTATAAAGAGAGAGTGACTTTCTGCATTTTACTTGATGTTTCGTTGTTGATACGGATATAATACCTTGAAGTTTTTAAGTAAAATACAAAATACCTTTGCGTTTGTATTATCCCTCCATATATCTTGTTGCTATAGAACAGTTCCAAAGAGTGAGAGTATTAGAGACATATACCTGCCTGAGACCAGATTTAATGAGTGAGCTCTCTGCCATTAGTACCACAATTCCACAATACCACTGATGTGTTACTGGACACGGGAAACACCAGTTGGCGACCTTGCAGTTAGTAGTAGAGCCCTTGTCGGGGCGGGCACATGGTTGGGAGAGAGCAAACTGTGTTCTCACTCATCTTTGGCTATAAAGGCCAGCTGGAGATTAACTGGGATACTCTCCTGGCGAACAGTGGCGCCGCAAGGATTGAGTGAAGACCGGCAGGGCTACGGTGAGTAACAGTTATCGCTAATACTACTGGGTGGTGTCCATGTAGAGAGAGAGACACCCCGACATTGGCGACCGTTGACAGGATATCAAGAACGGTTACTTATACTTATACTTACAACTAAGGTAAACCCCGACATTGGCGATCTTGCCAGGTGTCCGGGATAAAGATCTTGTGTACACTGTTACTCGCTTACAGGACGTACCCCGACATTGGCGACCTTGCCAGGATAAAGTACTTAGGATATCTTGTATACTGTTACTTACCTCGCGTTCCCCGACACCTTATACACCCCTAGCGAGTGGGGAGATTCAAGCTTCTTATAACTCGCTTAAACCTGCCTGTCCTGACACTGGAACGCTTTCTTCTTCTTTATCTGGTCTACTCAGGTCGCCAGCTGGGTGTTTATGCTCGTGTCCCAGCAACACGTCAGTGGTCTTAATGGTTATCTTAATCAAGGATGCAATATCATGTGCAGTACAAGGTGTCACTAATGGTCTCATAAATATATAATATATATAGCCCTAGAGAATGGAGGCTCACTTAAACTCCTCAGTTAGTTTAAGAGTTTACTGAATAAAACGTATATACATTTACAAATGGCCTAAAGAAATGTATGTTGAAATCATCCGCTGGCGGCAGCATTTCTCGATGACACGTCTCTGGCAACACGATCAGCTGATTGGATCCACTCCCCTGGTGCGGGCACACACCTCGCTCCTCTGGCAGCACGATCAGCTGACGGTTCTAGCTGTCAGAACTTCGTGACTTTCCCACGCCTCCAGCGATGCGATCAGCTGTGCGTTTCAGAGTACGTTGCTGGCTCCTTGCATACCAACTACCCTTCCAGGATCACTACCATTCCCTCCTTAATGTTCACACACACCAACTCATGCCTAAAGGAGTTTTTGGCTCCTAGCCTAACGTCCTGTCACTTAGACAATAAAATGATGAGTGGAAATATTCACAACATATAAAATACTCTAACTCGCCTAGCTCAAAAAGGGGTAAGGGAGGGACAATTATCTACCTTATTTCACTCCAATCACGAAGCTGACTCGTCCTCTGTTGAGGGATGTTGAGGTTCCTGGTACTGGTTTCTGGTCTCCTGATGAACAGTTCCCACACACACACACACAGGTTCTTCCGTCGCCTTCGTGGTAACGCGTCCTCGCCGTGCTCACATCCAACAGGTACTGCCTTCCTCCTCCTATTCTCTGGGGTACTGGAGACAGGTACCTCCGTCGTCGTCCTCCAAACTTACTGGCACAGCCGACTCTCCACAGTCCAGCACAGCTTCCCCTCGCCTTAACTGTCAGTAGATTTGGGCCCGGCTCTAGCTTCTCGCTTGATGTAAAAGACGTGGTCCTCTAGTGGGCGTCCCAGACATCACCAGCCCAACGTTCCTTCTGCTGCAGACTCTTGATACGACTTTTGGCTCTTCAATCCGGTCCGTCCTTGCCTCCGGGCACTCCACGGAAGTTGGATGGCTTCCCAGACTGTCTGCAGAATCGAAGCGGAGCTTAAATCAACTGGTAAGGGCTCTCTAAGTCCGGAGCTCGCTCTAGCGTGTCTTCCCTCTCTGACGACTCGTGACGTACTGTCTTCCCGCCCAGGCGCCAGCTGCCCCCCGAGCCCTCCGCCTCATGACATCACACCGCCCGAGGGCTCTCGTCATTGGTCACTTCCGGCACGTGACCTCACCTAGCCAATCAGGTGCCGGGAAGCGTCAGGTACGTGTCTTGGCGGGAAACAGGATGGCTCGTCACCGTCCTGTGCCTCAAAAGGCATAAGCCCCTTACATTATCAAACCTAGCTGGCCATTTTACAGCCAGCTTAATCACGCTCCACGCTTTCCCACACATGAAAATGTTCCCTGAACATCAGAGAATACTTAGGCTATGGAGATATCACTCTTCTAAGCTGGGAAGGAAGAAATATTGGGGTGGGACACCGTCACACATACCTACATTTGAAATTGTGTATGGAGTCAGCCTCCACCACATCACTGTCTAATGCATTCCATTCACTAACTACCCTGATGTTACGAACTAGGTATTTACCTGATTCTCACTAATGTTCTTGTAGGCATCCGTCAGTCTCAGGAGACTATGGAGTTGGGCTCTGGTTGTTGGTCTGGAGTGGCCTCTCCAGGGCGCAAAGCCAGGGTAGGTTGATATGGAGGAGAAGCTGTTTCCCATGCAGTAGGTCCCCCTTCTCCACGGTGCCGAAAGTCTCCAATGGAAAAGTAAACGCCAATAAGATTGGTTCCAGCGCCGTCGCAGGAACTGTGAGCTCCGGAGTTGACCTCGAATTTGGTAAAAAAAAAAAAAAGTCACAGGGACTCCAAACCCGGAGACCGCCGTGGTCGGGGCCGGAGAAGAACCACCCCAGCAAGGGCAGGAACGATCCCAGCCTCCTGAAGCAGAGCCTGGGGGCAGCACGAGCCTCGGGAGGTGGACGTCCCAGCCCCGCACCTACGGGTTCCTGACAGAGATCGTCACAGCCCTCTTCCACCCGAGGCCGGCCTCCTGCAAGACCAAGCTTAAGGAAGAGTGATAATTATTAAATACAACAATTATTATTATAATAATTATTATAATAATAATATAAATAATTATTATTAGGGATAATAATTATAATATAATTATATATAATTATAATTATGCACTAATGTTAATGTATGCATAATTATTTATGCTTACATTAGATGCTGGAGCCCCTAAGGCAGTTTGTTCTTGCCTTCAACATCGCTTTGACAGTTCCTGCAATGGCGCAGGAAGCAATCGTATTGGGGCTTACCTTTACATTGGAGACTTTCGGCGCCGTGGAGAGGGGGGGGGGGACCTGCTGCATGGGTGACAGCTTCTCCTCCCATATGAACCTACTCTGGGTTTGCGCCCTGGAGAGGCGCAGACAGTCACCCAGAGTGCACCCCATAGTCTCTTGGGACTGATGGATGCCTTTTAATTATATATTCATCTCAGTTACCAACTCAGCATCGTCATTCATTGATCTCCGTTTTCTGTTTGAGATGCATATTATTTTATGTATTTGTTCCAGAATGTATAAGATTTTACATACATATGTGTACACTTGTTTGTGGGTGAATATCTCAGTGTGCATGTGTGTCTGTTAAGGGTTTGTGCCAGTCATAGTTGGTGACTGTGGTCTTGGTCGGTGGAGCCAGTCAGACTGTGAGGGAGGAGCGTCAGTCAGTCACAGAGTGGAGGCGCTGGGTGACTGGAGTGTACTCACCTATTTGTGCTTATGGGGGTTGAGCTTTGGCTCTTTGGTCCCGCCTCTCAACTGTCAATCAACTGTGTGTACTCACCTAGTTGTGTTTGCGGGGGTTGAGCTCTGGCTCTTTGGTCCCGCCTCTCAACTGTCAATCAACTGTGTGTACTCACCTAGTTGTGTTTGCGGGGGTTGAGCTCTGGCTCTTTGGTCCCGCCTCTCAACTGTCAATCAACTGTGTGTACTCACCTAGTTGTGTTTGCGGGGGTTGAGCTCTGGCTCTTTGGTCCCGCCTCTCAACTGTCAATCAACTGTGTGTGTGTCAGATAAGTTGTTATGTTTTGTTGCTGTGCTTGGATGGTGATCAGTTGGTCTGGTATGTGATGTGTTAATTATATCTGTCATCTCAATAACTTTATATGAATCAGTGATCATCAACTTATTAGTGTTTATATACTGTTTAACTATTTGTGCCATGCCATGAAATCTGGGGATATATAATTTTCTTTAATTGTTCTTCCATAAAGTAAACTTGTGTATTTACTAATTATGCCGGGGTTTGAACAACCCCTAGATATGTTGATGTTGAATTATAACCATTAGTGACGAGCACACGATCACAGCCTAAATTCGCAGTCGTAACAATATTGGGGGCCTGTGTCCGGGAGTTTGATTCCCATAATAATTATTATAACTAAATAATCATTACTAGCGCATGTTAGTCATTTTCTTGACTTCCTAGGAACCTGTGCATAACCTTAGTGTTACCAAGTCTCAGGAGCCTACGTGCCTGTGCTCAGGGGCCTCTGTTCCCAGGACACTGCCTCTTGTTGCCTACAACACTTCACGATTCGAGGTGTCTGTCTTGCGCCAGGGGCAGTATAATTCAGTGGTGTTATCATTTTGTGCTGCAGTGTGATTTAAATGGTGACTATGGAGTATCAAGTTGATTTGTTGTTGGTGAAGCCTAACTTTCAGGTGATAAAAGACCTTAAGAAGTCTGCTTTGATCTACATGGCTGGGAATCTAAACCTGCCAATTTCCAATAAAATGGTTAAGGCTCAGCTAGTGAAACTTATTGTACCTCATTTGGTGGAGGATGATAAACTCGAGGAGGAGGTTCTAGAAGAGTTAGCTGAGGGATCGACTGATCAATTGGCATTAAAACGTCTTGAGTTGGAATCTCAACTAGAGTTGGCCAGAATAGAGGCTCAGAAAAAACAATTGGAGCTAGAGGCTCAGAATAGATCGGTAGAGGCTGAGCTAAAGTTGGAGGAAGTTAGGCAGAGACAAGTGGAGCAGCAAACTAAGCAAGCAGAGGAACAAACTAGCCAATGATCTCATTTCTTGTTTCCCATTTCTTTTTTTATGGACCCATAGAACAAAGGTGAGCATGACGTTTACCATTTCATTCCAAATCTTGGGTGAGAGTATCTTTGAAGATACTATGAGGCCTAGCAATGCCTCCTGTAGCTTTTTTACGTGCTATATGAGGTACTGGATGACGGGTAATGTGAGGCGTGTTGTGCATCACTTTGGCCAAGTGATCTACAAGTTCATTATGGAGTATACCACAATGTGCTGGGTGATCTACAAGTTCATTATGGAGTATACCACAATGTGCTGGCACCCATTGGATAGAGGTGTCATAACCGTTCAATCGATGTTCATGAAGAAGTTGGAGTCATGGGTAAACAAACTCTTTGCACCTTGTGGAAGAGTACGTAATTGCTTGAATCGCACTCTTAGAGTCATTACAGATTGTATATATACCAATATGTTGTGATTATTTTGAGAGCTTGGTAAGGCATATAATTCAGCTGGGAAAATAGATAGTTGGTTTGGTAACCGCCATCCCTGCTGGAGATGGTATTTCGTTGTTGTTGTTGATTTAGGGGCGACGCTCGTGGGATTGGATGCGCCCGGCGTAACCATGAAGGGTTAATCGCCAAGCCAAATCGCAAAACGAGTGATGCCAATCGCTGGAAACTAATATGCCTCGCGGCAAAGAAATGCAGACAGGCAGATGATTGGGGAGGCCCAGGAGTCCCACAGGGTGACAAGCACCGGAAACCTTCCCGACCAAGAAAACACCGGGTAGCAAAACCAATGGTATTTTGGTATCTCGTGTCCGTCTGCTTGTTGTTCTACCGCAGGTCGGTTGCCTCTCCTCTGCTCCTCTGCTGTTTTCTCTGAACTCCGCTGTGTTGTAGGGGGTACTGAAGTACCCCCAAAGTCATTGGGAACACTGACTGGCGGGTAAGCCGTTTTATGGGTTTATAACCCTGTGGGTGAAAATGTATCTTTGGTGACTATTTTCCCATGTTTCTTACGCACAACGGCCTTCCTAACATATCTGTCTCTCCTTCACATCGGTTACGTTCAGACGAAATGTAGACATTTACATACCACAGAGTCTATCACAGATTAAGAAAGTAATTAGAAAAAGAGCAATGCAAAAGATGTACTGTGACCACAACACAGCAGTTACAACAACAGGATCTGCGGGTTGGTACAAGAATTCAACCAACTACGAACCACTTAGTTTGATAAAAGGGAGCAGAAGAACAACAGAAGTACACTTACATCGCATCAGGCTTGGATACCCATGTGCATGGGAAATAGGCTTACAGGTTCCGGAAGATGAGAGGAAATGTCAACACTGTGGAGAAATGCCCGACAGACCACTGGAACATTATCTAACACAGTGCACAGTTTCAAACCCATTAAGATTTCAACTTAGATTCAACAGAGCAGAAGAAGTTGTTAAACACAAATGGCAAAATCTTACTGAATCGACCATACGAGTAATAAATACTCATACTCCGCCCAAGAAAAGCAGAAACAAGCAACACTTAGTGGGCCAGCCAGAGGCTTAGGGCCCGCGCACGAATATCCCTGCAAAAAAAAAAAAAAAAAAAGGTTACGTTCAATCCCATTCTCTCCCACAGCATCGCCCTTCTGACGCTACGGCTTTTAAAGTCTCCCATGCATCACCAGCCAGCACCTCTCCGACTGATAGAGAAAACGAATCTCCTGTCAATGTTGACGACCCCATACTATCCCAAACTCGCCCAGCTGAGCCCCTTCCTCAACCTGTTCCCGCTTCTCACTCCACTGACCTTCCTCTGGTCAATCTCCTTTCTATTGCCACACCTACCGACACTTCCCTTCATGATCTTGTTAACTCATTCACTACTGCTACTCTCTTTCCGACGCCAGCCACTACTTCAGTACAGCCGAAAAACTTTTGCCGATCACAACTGTCCCGCTCCTGATCATCTCTCTGTTCAGGACTATTCGCCACTTCCTTACTCCAAACACATCCTTTGAATGATGCACCTCAGAACATAACTCAAGCCGTCCACCTAATCATCATGTACATGCACGCAATCCTTTCAGTCTTTCAGCCACACATCCCTCTCTCAACATTTATAAAGATAATTCAATTCAATGTACTGGTGTATTTCATCATTAGGCACACACATGGTTTCTAATTTTGTTGAGTCCGAGAAATATGATGTGATATGATATGATGTGCACATACATTACGAACTCACATAAAATCAAACACTAAGGATATACCACATACCAGTCACCTGATGAGGCACATGAGGGTGTGGCTATCCTAAAAAAAACGTACAAGCTTGAACTGTTACATACACCCTGGCTCCATAAACACTTTTTAGCCATCAAGATACACACACACAAACATGGGTCCACTCATACTCTGCACCACTTACACGACCCATTGCAGGTATCCCTATGCAAGACATCAACTCACTCTTCAAACAAAGTACTATGAAAATCAATTTGACCAAATTAAGGGCAATATTAAGAAAACATGGAGCACTATTTCCCAAATATTAGGATCAAAGAATATCTTAAATAAGAAACCAATACTTCTATTTAATGACGATGATGTGCTTTCTGCCTCTAACACTGCTATTAAATTCTATAGTTTCTTCTCATCCATGGGCACATCCCTTGCAAATGGATTAGAAGGTCACTCCCTCACTCACTCCACTCCCACAGTCAGAGGTCACTCCCTCCAATACTTTCAGTCTTATTTTAGTGACAGGCTCCAGGATGTTTCTGTGAATGATTCCATTTCTCCTACCCTACCCATCAATACTGGTGTTCCACAGGGCAGTATACTGAGCCCTCTCCTCTTTCTCATCTGCATTAATGACCGTCCAAATGCCTCTCAGCACCTCAAGGCAATTTGATTTGCTGATGACACAACCTTCATTTTCTCCAAACCTCACCAATTTATTCTGAATGATACAGTGAATACTGAACTAAATAACGTCCATCTTTTGCTAACTGCTAACAAACTCGCCCTTAACACTGACAAAACCTTCTATATTTTGTTTGGTAATAAATCCTTAGATCAAATTAATCTAAGAGTTAACAATATCCAAATTAGTAGCAAAGTAGATGGTAAATTCCTTGGTGTTCTCATCGATAACAAACTTAATTTCCTGGGCCAAATTCAATATATAGCAAGAAACGTTTCTAAAACTGTTTGCATTCTTTCTAAGATCAGATATTATGTACCTCGCCCTGCCCTTGTAACGCTCTATTACTCTCTCATCTCTCCTTATCTCAATTATGGTATCTGTGTTTTGGGTCTTTCTACTCAAAATCATCTACGTCTTCTAATTACCCAACAAAAATCTGCTATTAGAACAATAAAAATTTCTGGCCCCAGACGGCACTCGCCCCCCCCCCTCATACTTATATCTTTGAATATGTTAGATATTAAGTCACTGCACATTCTTTCGCGTGTACACTCTATATATAAAACTCCGAACTGTAATGCCAATCCTGGCCTTAAACGCTTCCTAGAATGTTAAAAACAGAACCCATGGGCACCACACTAGAGACAAATACGTATCTGATATTCCAAGAGTGCGACTTAATTAAACTAGAAATGCTCTGCAAATCAAGAGACCCAGAATGTGGAATGACCTTCCTAGTCATGTCAAAGGCTGTACCTCTCTCTGTACCATTTTACCTTTGTACCTCTGTACCAGGTTAAGGGAAAAATTAAGTACCATCTAATAACCTACCTTACCTCCTAAATGTCAACCTATGTCTTGCTATTTTCAAACAATATTGATTATTGACCGACTTGTTTAACTGCTGATATCTGCCATGTATAAAATTGTAATCTACTGTTTATTTAGTTAAAATTCCTTCTGCTGTTCTGTTGCATTTTCTGCTGTTCCATCCTTCATATAATTATTATCATTCTCCTTTTCTTTGTTTCTTTTTTCAATTCAATTTATGGTTTTTGACTTAGTATTAAGTTTCAATTAGTATTAAGTTTTAGCCTAAGTTTTTTCCCACAACTTGCCCAAATCGCTGTGCATATTAGTGGCTTCAGGCATTGTATGTACTAGCTCTATCTATAAATCAAACATTATGTTTGTAACACATTTTCAATGTATGTACCTTTACCTGAATAAACATCTTATCTAATCTTATCTTATTAATTACACTAACTCACCAGTGGTCCTGATGGCGGATGTTAATGTACAACATCATACATTCCATCATAACAACATCAACCAACACGGCCAACAACTTCATCAACTATAAATTTAGAAACGTCTCTTCTTCCTTGGACCTGACTTCCCCACTCGTCTCTCCCACGCTGACTCTGGACGGCCAGATCTCATTCTTTCAAATAGACTTAGCCATCATCTCCAGCACCATATCACTCCCGGACCCCTTACGGGTCTGATCACATTCCATTAATACTCACACACTCTCCGCCAACCCCCATTGTTGAAGCTTACGTGGGCCAAAATAGGCATGAAACTCTACCTGATGACAACATTCATCTTGACAACTCACGTACTGAACTTCCCCTGACTCTGGCTGAGGTCAAGACAGTTCTCCTGGGCACTCACCGCAGAGCCTCTGGTGCGTCTGGCACTGGTCACACCCTCATTCGTCAAGTATTTATCTCCATTATAGCTGCTCTTACCAACTTATTGAATGCTTCCCCTGGCCTCTGGTTGCTTTCCTCTCCCTTACAAATCTGCTACTGCTGTCCTCCTTCCTGAGCCAAACAAGCCCCACACTGACCCCCGAAAAACTATAGACCTACTAGTCTTCTAGATACAATTGGCATAGTTTTTTTAGAGACTTATTAATACGAGACTCAGAATACACTTAGAAGGCAACGACCTACGATATACCAATCAATTCGGAGTTAGGCTTCACAGGTCTTCATTTGACACTCTTAACATCATGACAAACTTCATCAGCATTAATCGTCATCAAAGACAACAGACAGCACTCATCAGAAAAGACATTGACAAGGCATTTGATAATGTTTTGCGTGACGGTATCAAATTTAAACTATGGAACAACTTTGACCTTCCTCTTTGTTCCTCTCATAACCACAAAACTCTTCTGTAATTGCCTTGACAACAGAATGATGCGGATTAAGTTTATACAGAAACACTGACATCATTGACGTACATGCAGGACTTCCTAAAGGCTCCGTCCTTGCCCCGACGCTGTACATTCTATACAACAGTAACATCCCGGACCCAGTTCCCCGCACCTCACTGACCATCTGTGACTCTAGCGACGTCTCGCACCTCACCTCACTTACGTTTAGGCGAGAAGGGAAACAATCTTTGTCTACTCATGGCTATATTATCAACAACAACAACCATCCCCGGTATACGTTACATAACTTACTATTTACAATGCTTATAAACAAAAGAGCATCTACTCAAAACGTGCTACTCCTAACCTCTGTAGTTCTTAACCCTACAAAATACTTAATTCCAACATTCCTCCCCTTTTAATTAAACTCTACCCTTACAGGTTAAGTCTATCAGGCGGTCGTAAGACTCTTCCTAATTTTCTCAACTGGGGCTCCTGACCTGTCACTTCTGGGAACCCTCTTCTGAATTACTAACTGTGGAGTCCATAGGGTTAGCTATATCCACTTTCCCCTCTGCTGCCCCTTGCTCTGCCTCCCTGTCTCCTGCAGGTGCTGTTACCCCTTCATTATTAGGATGGGTATCACTAGTTGCCCCCCCCCCACCTGAAGGGTCGTCAAAATTCCCCGTGAACCTTGACATGAGTTGATCTGCATGTCTTTTCCAATTAATGTTCCCAAAACTCTGCACTTGCGCGGTGAAAATCCTGCAGCCCAGGACTTCCCTAATTTTCCCTTCTACCCAGGGCTTACCAATTCCAAAATTCCTTGCATATACTGCCTCCCCCTCGTTAAACAACAATTCCTCTCCCTGAGCCAACTGACTGGACAAGCTAGTTACCGATTTCTCTTTATCTGGATCTGTCTTTACTGCTTCCATGTGCACTTTAAAGTGCCTATTAAACAGTAATTCAGAAGGAGATTAACCAGTGGTAGAATGAACAGTTTTTCTTTGATTCTTTCTTCAACCAATCCTTTCTTTCTTCAACCAATCCTTGTAAAAATTTATTGTATGTATGTACCTTACCTAAATAAAATTGTATTGTATAAAATTGTATTGTATTGTATTGATTATATAAAAATCTACAAAGCCTTGTATTAATAGTACCTTCCGTAAACCGCTTTAACCCTTCTTTCAAGGATCTCACTGCTCTCTCTGCTAGACCATTTGAAGAAGGATTATAGGGGGCAGGTGTTACATGTTTAATACCATTTTTTCTAAAAAAAAAATCCTCTATTTCCCCCAAAAACAAAAAAGGAGCATTATCTGACACCAGCATGTCTGGCAATCCAAAATTACAAAATGTTTTCCTTAGCCGCTCACAAGTTACAGATGATGTGGTGGAATTACACACATGAACATCCAGACATTTTGTGTATGAATCCACCACCACCAGGTAATATTTGTTATCCATAGGTCCCGCATAATCTATATGAAGTCTAGACCAGAGTTTCCCAGTGCATGGCCTGGAAAGTACTGGGGCTTGGAGTTTCTGATAATTCTTAAAACAAATGTGACAATTCTTAGTTATTGATTGTTGCCGCCGGAGGCGGCTAGTTTATTGTGCACCCCATACTCATCCTGCGAGCGGTAGCGCAAAAAGCATTACAGAGGGCACAAAAGGTCTTTATCAGACCTCATCTTAGATTATTACATAAACAATTTCATCTATCCTTCATACCTTGTAGTTACAATGTCAGCTAGTTACAGAGAATGTTATATTTCAAGAGCTATATATTTACAGTAAGTCATTATACATTAATGGTATGTCTTATCGCTAATACATAATTGTTTGAACAATGGAGATATTATAGAGTCATAGGGGAGCTGTTGTTTATTATTAGTCTTCACAATACACTACTTGTTTCTTAATCTCATATGTCGTTTATCTACTGGAAGCGAAATATGGATACAGTGCAAGGATTTCAGGTATTTTACCCTTGGTAATAAGATAGGTTGTCATATCATACAGCGTGATCTTAGATTTATCTCTAATCGGCTCAATTTTACTACAATCCAAAATATAGTGTTCGAGTGAGTGTGTCCCTGTCTTTGTCCACACACTTTACACTTTACCTCATCTCAGCAATATCCTGGTCCATTTTTGGCCACCAAACCCAACTTACAGCTTCTGCTTTCATAGCATTTATGCTATTATGGCCGACATGCAGCTGTTCCTATTCGTACATCTTAGTTCCCCAGGCACCACCACTCTATTCCTATACAAGGATGGATACTCTATTCCATCTTGGTGAATACTAAGATCAGCCTTCACTGCACCATACTCTGACAATAATAAATTATCATTCCAACCATATTTGACACACTTCATCAACAGATTTATTTTGGGATGTCTATAAGTTTCCTTCCTAATAGTCTGGAATGAAATAGCCTCAAAAGACATAGATTCCACCAGGTTAACATACTCCACTGGAATACTGGAATTCAACTCTTCTGTCACAGGCAATCTACTTAATGCATCAGCTACTACATTATCCTTGCCTGGCTTAAACTCTAAATCATACTCAAACTGCGAGAGTAGTAATGCCCATCTTTGAATTCTAGCATTGGCATTAACTGGAATGTGTTTACCTCTGCCAAACAATCCTAGCAGGGGTTTATTGTCTGTTCCAGCAAGAAATTTCCTCCCCAGCTGAAAATTCCTCAGTTTTATTTACAGCATACACTCTAAAGCAGCTAAGGCTTCTTTGTCTGATTGAGAATAATTTTGTTCTGCAGGAGATAATTTCTTGCTAGCAAAATATACTACTTTATTCTGGCGATCTACTTCCTGTAACAATACACAATCCACTCCTACTGGGGAAGCATCTACCTCCAGTTTTAAAGAGTCTACCAGTAAAATTAGTGATCACTGGAGAATTGATCAATTCCTGCTTAATATTCCTGAAGGCAGTCTCCTCTCTTGCTGTCCACTTAAATCTAACCTGTTTTTTCAACAATTCATACAAGGGCGCTAATTTTGTTAAAAAGTTCTTATGAACTTACAAAAATATGTTACCATTCCTACAAATGACTGTACTTCCCCCACTGATGTTCGGGCTGGGGCATCTACTATAGCAGCCACAGTTTTGTGAGGAGTAAAACCCTTACCTGAAATATGGTACCCCAGGTGTTCAATGGCTTTGGTCTTCAATGTTGTTTTACCTTTATTATTTTTCACATTGTGCTCTTGCAGGAGATTCAAAGCCTTTTCCAATCTAGTATCATGTTCTTCCTCATTCTCCCCACATACAATAATGTCATCTAAAAAACTAGCCACACCTTCAATGTTTACTAACAACTGGGACATGAATCGCTGAAAAATTGCTGGAGACGAAGATAGACCAAAAGGAAGTCTTTTATACTTAAATAACCCCTTGTGGGTATTAATCACTAACAATTTCTGGCTCTCCTCTACAGGAATTTGAAAGTAAGCATCTTTCAGGTCAATCTTAGAAAAGATTGCCCTCATGCAAACCACTAACAAGAACTCATCTATCTTAGGTAAAAGGGTACTTCTCACAATGAATGCGTTATTTAATTCTTTAAAATCTGCACAGATTCTCATAGATTTTCGGTCTGCCTTCAACATACTGGTACAATTTGGGCTGCCCACTGTCACGGTATCAACACCGTCGTTGGAGTGTGAAGTGGCGATTTCTGCGCCATCTATGGATCTGCACTCCAACTTCCTGGTATTGGGTGCAACGCAGACTACACCATCTGTTGGTGGTGTGGCATTGGTGAAAGGCTCCGGATTCCTGCCTCAGATAGACAGTGAGGTCGATGAGGATGACCTCTGGTGGGTGGCGTATCGAGATCAACATCATCTAGGTTGTGACTACAATTACAATTTCAGTTCCCCGGTGGATGGGTGTTATCCTAAGGTCACCCAGTATACTGTCTGTCTAGCTAATGATGCTTTATGTTCACAGAGGTGACGTAAGGAGGCGATTGTCCTGAGGAGGGCAGTTCATCTTGGGCAGTCCTGAGCTCTTGACTTGGTCCTGTGAGAGGATAAATTGGCCGCCGTTGGTGATAGCAGTGTGTTAGCTGCTGGATTTATACAATGTTGTATTGACCGACGTACCCGGGATTTGGCCAAGAAGAGTTACGAGATGACCGTAGTGTCTGTTGAGAAGTACTGCTAGTGACTTCTGCCAGGGTGTTAGCTACCCGTGTAGTGATTATCTGAGACCCCTGTCAGCGTGTTGCTGAAACCCTCTGCCAGTGTGTTTCTGGAGAGTGGATGTCGGGTATTGGGACATCGTGACGATATGGTGTGTGGACTGGCCTATGTTGAGGAAGGTGAATTCGCCGGTGTTTGCCATTAAGTATGGACGACATGTACCTGGAAAGTGGATACACCGTGATTTGATGAACATTACCTATGTATTGTGTCCTGAGTGAAACAATACTTTGTAAATGTGTAGTAATACTTTAATATAATATAATATATACTATATAATATAGTGTGGTGAAGGTGTTAATATATTGGTGAAGGTGTAATTGTGTATTGTTTATCACTGTGAGATTTTTTCTACGCCTACCTCCCTTAGGAGGTGAACTTCAAGTTTAAAGGCTGCTCACGGCAGTTAAGCATGAGTCCAATAGAAAAAGGAAAAGCGGGAGCAAACCGCCAGGCCTCCACCACCAAGGGTGAAAACCTGTCCACAATAGGCTGCTGGCTCCTCCTAGTTAAACAGGACGTTAAAACTAATAAAGGGTAACCGACGGGTTCTCACAATCAAATATTTATATTTGATGTGGCGCTATGAATTGGAATTTGAATTCCCAAGAACAGCCGTCATATCAAGATCACATCAACATTCAATCGTATAAAGCAGAACATGGGTGGAAAAGAATGGTTGAAGGGTTGACATCAAAGACCGTTTTCTATAAAATAACAATTTATTAATAACAAGAGACTAACTACTACATTACCGAGTTTACGTTACGTTAATGTCCATCCAGTGGCACGATAACAACCAGCTAAATAGCAACCCTTGCTGTGCAGCTGCATACTGAACTAACCTGAACACAGGTGTGCCCACTGATGACGCAATAATGTTAATCAAAAAAATATCACAGATTAAGTTACATTACTGAGTGACTTGTTACGTTAATGTCCATCAAGTGGCAATTGCAACACAGCTATTCAACAGCCCCTCGAGAAATGACAGCAGTCACCATCTTGCTGACACTTCGGGCTGACCAGCGAACTAACTGAACAATAATGGATGCCCACTGTTGACACAAGCTTCAGTCAATATTGTCACGGCTTCACGGTAACAGATACTATAATCACAATCTTACGGGTCCTCCAACCATAACAGGAGTGACCCCCGTAACTAGGCGGGTAGTCCAACAGTGACTCCCCCTATCACAACCTAATGTGAACACTCTTTGCAACCCCCTGCAAGGAGTTGCACTGTAAACAGTAAACGAAGCCAGGCAAGGTGGGATCCTGGGACACAGCTCCAGTAATCCCTAAGTTACTTTACTCTCGTCACCAGACGATAAACAAAAGAAATTGCCTTAATCAATTACAAAATTGATTATGTGATTAATTACGTTAATTGACTTATCACAGCAGTCAGCAACAAAGTACTACGTTAATTATCAACCCTTGTCTCTCTTAACACAAGTCTTCTTGTTAACAATAACTCAAAGTCTCTCTTATATTACATCATACTTGACTCCTTGCAAATATCCAGTGAGTAATTCTTAATTAAGGTCAAATGTACTACTAATTACATCCCCATTGCGTTACGTTAACTAAGCCTACCCTAACTTGGTAGCTTCTCAACAGTCTATGTCAAAATTTACTTTAATGAGTTTAATTACCCTAATTAACCCTGAGCAATTAATAAACTGTCACCAGGACTGATAATTAATCATACATAAATACGTCTCACTCCGCACTGCCTAAGCAGGTCTCATCAAACACTGTGAATTCACGGAAGAGGAGTTAATTACTCCCCTAATTAACATAAGTGCATCTTAATCCATTATCACCAGACAGGATGTGATTAATATAACGATTTATGCTAGCTCCATGACCTCGCTTTACCGAGTCATCTAAGTCCTCAAGACCCCAGACGTTAATTACTCCACTAATTATCATGAGCCACTAATTGCTATACCCCAGAAAGGTAATTAGTCTCGAGCAAATTACGTTAACACAAACACTGACAGACTCTGACAGATCCTCTCCCACTACGTGAATTCATGATGAGAATACTAATTACATAATTAGCTAGAGTGGTCAATTAGTTGTCACACGGACAATTAATTGCACCGAAACGTATCGCTTCAACAAGCTCAACACTGTTCTCCTATAACAGCTCTCACTCACTCAACAATAAGTGTGCACCCCTTATCCAGTTAATTACCCTTTAATTAACTCACTGAATCCTTAAGTCCTCAACACAACTTAAAGAAACAAAGTAACCCCAGTGTTACATAGGTCACATTTACAATGGCATGCATAGCAACATAAATGCACAGCCCACATACGGTTGCGGCTACTGCAACTCATTAATTACTGTACCCACACAGTAATGACACACGGTTGTGCAACAACAAGAGTATACCTATGTTACTGCCCCCTCAAATCTTTCAACAGTTGCAAGGAACTACTGTGAGCAATCACAACTACTTTAGCAAGGCAATTTACGTTAATATAAAGCACCGTCGCTACGCGGACAGCTGGCGCTAATTCTCTTAATTAGGCAATTAACAAATCAATTGCTTGCTCTCAATAAGTACTGTGAATTCCCCTGAATAATCAAAGAGGCCCCTTAAAGCCTCAACACAGTTCCTAGGACAGTAATATTGTATACCTGATAACAACACTGCACAAACCTACAGCATAATGATGCCGTCAGCATACCCCACATGCTAATGACATCATTAGGCAATCAGTCAGCAATCTCATCTACTGACTCACCACACAACACAATACATAAAACATGCAAATGAAACACATAGAAATGGCATTCACATAATCAATGAAAATTATATCACCAGATAAATGTATCCATAACTACACAGACCTCAGGGTATCCACTGACATCCCTGCAACACTGGCCTGCCTACCTCTGCAATGATATAGTTAATATGCGGCACTATGGCATTAATCCAGTCTGACCGATTATATAGAATCGACAACTGGATCACTTATATGGTAAATCTCTCCACTGACCGGTTACATACTCGAGTCAGTCTACACACAATATATAACTATATATATCTACAGTGTGGTACCGTGTACAACATCCATCTCCAGGTACATCCCAACCAGTCACCTGGACGTCAGTACAGACAGCTGTCTCTCAGCTGCTTCCCTAGCCTGGCAGGGCTATGGAACAACACAGCTTTTACCGGAATTTCCACTAGTCCTGAGACACTGTTACACTATGATTATTGTACTCACGTTTACTTATATGCACAACAATCATTTCATTTCCCCGGTCACTGCCACTCTGGCTGTAGAACACCTAGCTTGCTCCTCGTGCGTCGACTAGGTGTGGCCCTAGAATGTCCAGGGTAGGTGGCCAAGCATGTGGCCACCGCGTGGCCCTATGGGGGGTGGCCACGGGTAGCGCGGGACGTCACAGCGCCCCACCCAGGCTGGGGTGGCGCGGGGATTGGCCGGGGTGGCCGGCGCGCGGGGGCCACCCCCTGGGGGGTGGCCCCCGGGCAGCTGGCCAAGGTGTGGCCATCACGTGGCCCCACTGTCTTGCCACTGAGCAGTGCGGTGCACACATGGGGCTTGCCTCAGGTTGGCATGCTGGCACCCATAGGCATACACACGTGGATGGGGGATCACCTACACCCCCATCATACGCGTCACCACATGGCAGACCCAACAAGGTGGAATTCAAAGTCCAACAGGGGCCTGTAATATCACCACAATTACATTGCCCATATTCCACCAATTGTTCATTAACACTAGACAGGATACTCGGACCCGATGAGAGGGATCAATCTGATACACCATGAGGCCTGCCAGCTCCCTCATGGGTGAGCACTGTAAACTGTCTCTTAGTTTGTTACTGTTCCTTCCGTACTCATTGGCCCCAATTTCGCGCAAATTGGGCCTTGACACAACCCAGGATGGCAGGAGTGCCCTGCACAACGAGTAATCAGGATGACACAGCGATTAACAGGGGTGGAGGTGGCAGGCCGCCACCCCCCACCCAATCACTTCTTCCTCATCTTGCTGCCCAGCTCAAACTGACGATTTGGCGGGCTAGGGAAACTCAAATGCCCATCTCTCCCCCCTACCTTGTCTTGACCAATCAGCACAAAGCCAGCACAACTCAAGGTGCCGCTACCAATAACAGCTGTTCGCGCCAAAACTCAGCTAGGAGCGAGGATGCCGCCACCAATCACAGGCGCCCCTCACCCTGTGGCGTCCTGTGACGTCACAAGGAAGGGGAGGCCTAAAGACAGTGGCGCAATGTCTCACATGGTGGGGGGGGGCAACGTTCACCCCACTGTCCCCCTACCTCTAAAAAACCGTTGAGACAAATATCCTCTCATACCACTTCACTCTCAACTCTCATCCCATTTCACAGAAACAGGAAAAATTCTGTATCTCACTCTACAGAGCAATCACAGACTTCTAACTAGTCTTAACCAACAGTCCTTAACATGAGCTTTCATCCAACACCACACAAGTGTAGGTTAGTTTGTAAACTTCTTGCCTAGAGTCACTAGAGCGACTAGCTTATCTAGAAAACTAGGAAAACTAGCTGAGGGAATCTTCATTCTCTCACAATCACCCCCCTTTATTCTTTGAACTACTATTCAACCGCTTAGCCCCGACCACAGCGGTCTCCAGGGTTGGAGGTCCTTGTGCCCTTCTTCACCAACTTCGAGGTCGTCCCCGGAACTCACAGTTCCTGCGACGGCACTGGAACCAATCGTATTGGCGCATGTCTTTCCATTGGAGACTTTCAGCACTGTGGAGAGGGGGGACCTGCTGCCTGGGTAACAGCTTCTCCCCCGAATCAACCTACCCTGGCTTTGCGCCCTGGTGAGGCCACTCCAGACCAGGCCGTCATCAGAGTGCAACTCTATAGTCTCCTGAGACTGATGGATGCCTACTACTACTATGTCCGTGTCTCTGCCTATATCCATGTTGCTGCCTATGTCCGTGTTGCTGCTGTCACGCATCATTCACCTTGGCCTTGTGTTACGTGGGTTACAGTTAAACAGCGGGAGATCATGCTAATGATCCCGTAACCACACGCCGTGGGTCTTTGCTCCCTCCACTAGGGTATCATACACCACCCCCAGGGAGCTCTCCTAGTCATGCCTCAAGACCAGTCATCACTTTTGGACCTTGGACCTAAGGGGGAAAGAAGGCCCGGAGCACACTGCTTGAGCTCAATCCTGCAATGTGCGACTTCCCCACCAGGCCAGCCCACCTGTGCATGCAAAGTTTTGCCAGACTTCTGGCTGTATCCTCAATTTCACCTCTTCCTTTTCGGTCGCCAGCCGGGTAATCTTCTCTGCGTCCCAGCAACGCTATTGGTTCGAATATAATATCGTGTTGACAGCTCAGGACCTCTTTCTATATAATGCCAGTACTAGAATTAAAATATATTATCGTGTTGCCGACCCAGGGTCTCTTTCTATGTAATGCCAGTACTAGTGTGGTATAATCATATATCATTTACTCACAATGCTCAATGAGATGGAGGTGACACTAAAAGCAGTAATAAATGATAAAGTTTACTTAAAAGCAAACTACAGACACATGAGATATATATATATATATCTATACGTATGAATATTAATGGAAATGATAATGGTGACAGCAGCGCTCCTCTGGTGGCTGCCGGCAACTCGCATCAGCTGATCGAGTTTAAATGTACTACTGGCCCCTCACTGGAAGGCGGCAACTCCGTCAGCATAGCTCCACAGTCCTCCAACAGGTCGGCCACTCTCGCCACTCGCTGTCTCCACCAGGCCATAGATAACATATATGTGTTGTCCCACAGCCTAATCTACTCCTATGATTCCCAGAAACACTCTAGCAAATACCTAGACATAACAGTAGGCCTATCTTGCCTAACATCAAGGGAAATATGGGAGAATAAGATTATCTACCTTAACATGTCATGCCCTCAGATGCCTGGACTCCGATGTACGCCGGTGTTCCTCGGTCCCTCACATCGTTTCTTGGCGTTCCAAATGAGTTACTAGTCTATAGGCTTCGTGAAAAAGACACTCGTCATCTCCGTGCTCGCTCCCGTAGTGAAGTTCCTGGTCACTGGTTTGTCCAGTCGTCACTGCTCACGTCGGTTCCCTCCAGCACTCCTTCACCACGACCACTCATTCATGGATAAGGATGCGTCTTCTCCCTTCTGAGTTCCCAGTGGGCGTGATCCACTCACAACAGTTTTGAATACCTCGAGCGAGCTACTCCTTGCTCCTGCTGCAGCCACTCTCTCGACTCTTCCAAGATTATCAGCTCGCAGCTCTCGGCGCCCTCACACCACTGGAACTCGGCTCCCTCGCACTTCCCTTAAGTACTGCAGTCTTTGGTAGTCACTATGAACTTGTCAGGCTGTGTAACTGCACTGCATGAGGCTCCTGGATCTCAGAACTCGAGAGCTCAACCAGCGCACGTCCACTCTCAATGAAGCGCCCCGAATCTCTGAGGGCTCAGCCCCCACATGCCCTGTGCTAGGTCACCCGGCGACGTCACGGCGGGCCTTGTTGGTCCGTCATGTCACGTGACCTCGGCCAGCCAATCACCAGCTGGCTGTTATTGCCCACAAAATGGCGGATTTGCAGGCAGGGGGCACCATTTTGTTTGTACCAATGGTGCGACTTCCCCCCCCCCCTTACCTACCAAACTTTTAAATGCAAATTCCTCCATAAATAAATAACCATTTCGGTAGCCTCATACATCAAAAGATTCCCTGCATCTCAGGGAACCTGCAGGGTAAGCTGATATGACTCTTAAAGCCGGATTTGGAGAGAAATAGGAGGAAGCTCCGCAACACTGCTTATGTCCGTGTCGTTGCCTATGTCCGTGTCTCTGCTGATGTCCATGTCGCTGCCTATGTCCATGTTTCTGCCTATAACACCCAGCGAGTATGACTTCTGAAGTCATACCAAGTTTCACATATAACCCAATTTCTCATTGATATATATCACATTAGTATGATTTCTCTCTGTGTGGATGATGTTGGTGCATACTGTGTTGACCTGTTTTACCCCGCACTCGGGTGCCTGCGGGTTATAAGGGTGCTGCGGGTTATAAGGGTGCCTGTGGGTTATACAGGTGCCTTTGGGTTACACCCGGCTGCCTGCGGGTTATAAGGGTGCTGCGGGTTATACAGGTACCTTTGGGTTACACCCGGCTGCCTGTGGGTTATAAGGGTGCCTGCGGGTTATACAGGTACCTTTGGGTTACACCCGCCTGCCTGCGGGTTATAAGGGTGCTGCGGGTTATACAGGTACCTTTGGGTTACACCCGGCTGCCTGTGGGTTATAAGGGTGCCTGCGGGTTATACAGGTACCTTTGGGTTACACCCGGCTGCCTGCGGGTTATAAGGGTGCCTGTGGGTTATACAGGTGCCTTTGGGTTACACCCGGCTGCCTGCGGGTTATAAGGGTGCCTGTGGGTTATACAGGTGCCTTTGGGTTACACCCGGCTGCCTGCGGGTTATAAGGGTGCCTGCGGGTTATACAGGTACCTTTGGGTTACACCCGGCTGCCTGCGGGTTATAAGGGTGCCTGTGGGTTATACAGGTGCCTTTGGGTTACACCCGGCTGCCTGCGGGTTATAAGGGTGCTGCGGGTTATACAGGTACCTTTGGGTTACACCCGGCTGCCTGCGGGTTATACATATTATTGCTCGCTACTTGATCTTTATGGCCCACCATCACTCATCTTTATAGAGTGAGCTATTATATACAAACAAAAATATATATGAAAGTATCTGCGACTCTGAGGTTATGTAAGAGAGACAATGACAAGAGTTACAAGAGCAAGTGAACTTAATGAACAGATTTTTAAAACTGAAAGGTGTACTGTACCACTGAAAATACTTTTCACAGCCTTTACACGAGAGAACAGACATGAGTGATATAATCTAGTTCCTCACATTCAAACTTACTGCAGGCCAGGATGTTGTGGTACGTGAATAACTAGTCACGATACAAAGCTTAAGTTGTCGGAAATTTCCGACATCACTTACTAATCTCTGACATAACAAATTAAAATGGTTATGTCGTAACTTCTAACTTCACTAACTTTTCAATGAAAATGTTCCTAGAGACTCCCTGGAAATAATGGGAGGATATTGCATCGACCAAAAGGGTCGACGTATCTAATAATTTCTTTAGCGAACGTAACTCTTCCACTCTACAAGTTAAAATTACTATTTTATCTTTCTCTGAAGTATATATCTGAAGTATCTTTCTCCCTAAATAAAATTTGACTCACCATAACTGAACGTGTCCAGTACGGGAGTGGGGGAAAAGAGGCGGGTGGCTGCAAGCGACGCCAGTTTGCACCTAACCTCCGAGAAGTGAACACGCACTAACTTGTGCTCATAATTAACACGTGCATACGAGATATTTCCTGCAATTCGTGCCATAGGATCTTCAGCCTCCACCCAACCCACTATTTCTCTACTTGGGAAGTATTGTATCCGGGTTACTAGTAAGAAATATCATTTATAACTGGCCAGTATTCTAGATAATTCTTGTAGTCCGGTTACGATGCCGGCCAGGCACCCGAAACGGGTAATCTCATTTTCTTACAGAAATTAATCTCTTCTGAATATAAATCCCAGATATATCACTTGTGTTATGATATAATCCTTCCACAAGTGACCTCGAGAAAGAAGAGACAAGCACCACGAATCATTTTGACCCATATTTGTCTTGATGCGTATCATTTGGGAATATCCGGTGTGGCTCCCATGTGCAGGACGGGTCTGATTGCAGAATCAACTTAAGTCTCCTTACAGCTAAGCTGTGTTTTATAATTATTAACGTAAGTAGCAATAGACTAACATCTAATAGTTTTAGTAGCCTTTTAGTATCATTATTCAATTTATTAATTTATTTATTGATATAGGTTACGTATTTATATATATATATATATATATATATATATATATATATATATATATATATATATATATATATATATATATATATTATTAAATATGACCGAAAAAGTAAGATTAATAATTCTAACACGAATTTTCTCGATCTCTCTTACGTTTCTTTTCACTGTTGATGGTAATTCAAAGATCAATTCTCCAAAATTCATTTTTATTTCTAGTCTAGACTAGAAATAAAAATGAATGTCTAAAATAAATAAAAATGAAACGTCTAGTCTTTATTTCTAGTCTAGACTTGAAATAAAAATGAATTTTGGAGAATTGATCTTTGAATTACCATCAACAGTGAAAAGAAACGTAAGAGAGATCGAGAAAATTCGTGTTAGAATTATTAATCTTACTTTTTCGGTCATATTTAATAATATATATATATATAAACCCCCAGTTATGTTTAGAGGGTAAAATGCAGCCGAAGATATAACTTTAATACAGTCCACTTCTTTAATACAATCTGCTCAAAATACAGTCTGCTTAAAAACTCTGTTGAATAAAATAAATTCAGCAACTGCCTGCTGGGAAAATCGCCCACATTAGTGGTGGTATAAAAATTTACGTTTTAAAGGCTACTTATAGTCCAGTCGACAGAACTTCTTACACACTCTTCAGGTCCGCAATTTGAGTCTCCAGGAGCCCAGATGAATGAAATTGCATGGTGGTGCAAGTGGTTAGATATTAAATCTACACACAGAAATCACAATAAATTCATACATCAAATGAACAAGTCCACAAGGAGTCGTGATGAGGGTTCGAACCTATGCATTGGAGGTTCCCAACTGCAGCTTAGTCAACTGTGCCACAACATGGTAAAAAGAATTGCCACCTGGAGTGCTATTGTCCTCACTAGGATCCCGTTGTCTAATCGAGGTTTCACACAATTCCCCCCATCCATCCGGGCTCTGTCAACCAAATGTTCTATTTTGTTTAGGGCGTAGAGGTAGAAGGGCTGAGCCACCCAAAACAAGGTTGATGATAGTAGTATTTTACGATGGAAAAACTTTAAACAATACCACAGTAATGTGGTAGTGGTCCTCATGTCAATTTGATTTGATAGAAGAGGAAAAATTGAACATTATTAGTCCTTTTTTTTTAAGATGTAAAAACTTTAAACAATAAAAAATGTTTGACTGACTGCTTTTCTGGTCAGGTCTGCAAAAATATTAGAACTGTAGGTTAATTAGGTAGGTATGTAGATCGAACATGTCTCCTCAGCTCTTCTATCTTCCGCAAAGTCGTTCCTCCTATCTCAACCCTCTTAGTTCATGCTCTCGTGTTTCACCTTTTTGTTTTAAACTACATCTACACACGCGATATGAAATGTAAAAATAAATAAATAAATAAATCATACATTATGCTATGTTATCAGTGTTTGAATACAAAATATTAAGAGTGCTGAACATTCTGTGTCATTGTCTCACTATGATACTAACAGTCTATATTTTGGCTGGGCTAATGTTGCGCGCAGTCATCTCGCTAAGGCGGGTCAGTGACACACAGTGCTAATGGCTCAAGGTCAACCTTCTGATGAAACTGTAGATCATACCTCCTAGCAAACTGAAGCCGGGTATTTCACCAATGGCTCACCCAGAGAGAGATACACAATTCAAACTAATGTCGCTTACCTGACCAGCTGGACAGACATAACATTTAAAAAAAAATGAATGACTGTGGTTGGTCTTCTGTCTTAGCGATTTAGTGAGACACAGTTGTCGGAAAATCCGACACCATTTAATATATCATACAGACAGATAATAATTGCTGTATTGTATGAACAAGTTAACCATAGAAAACGTAACTTGTAGTGGAATTACTGTCTATAGAAAACGGGATATCACCACATACTATTATAAATTCACCAGCTATTCTGCTGGGAATTATTCTTAAATACATTAGTCTTTGGACTTTACCATCATAAAAACATCTCATATAAATTAACTTAATTATCAATATTAAAGTAGAGTAAATGTGACCCTTCTATCACTTTCTGTCATCTGGACAATGTAAGCCAGGCGTCAGGGTGAGGGAGGGGCAGGCATTGTTTATACTAGACCAGAGAGGCTCACGGGAGCAAATACGGCTCCTGTTAATTTTACTTGGACGTAGTGTTATGGAAACCAAAGGTGTACCATCTTCAACACGCTGTCAACAAATTCAAGTTAAGTGTTCTTTCCGAAACCCGTTTATCTTTCATTTATGGCCATTAATGTCATTATATAGGGTGAGCCGGTTAGAGCACGAGGCAGCCTCAAACTAAAGGTAATTAAGCCATTGTTCCAATTAAGCCATGTAATTGTTCCATGAACAATCGAATTGTTCCATGTAATTGTTCCAATTGTTCCATGTAATTAAGCCATTTAATTAAGCCATTAAGCCTTCATTGTTCCATGTACAGTGTTTTCTCTGATATACCTGTCATATATAGGATTCTGGCTTTACAGCTAGCGCCCTTTTGACAGGTCAAAACGAGGAAGCATGCTTTGTGCATCAGTTACCAGGGTGATGGAAGCTACCTCAAAGAGGGAAAATGTGGTGTCTACAACCTAGTTATACCTGGTGGACTAAGACCTGCTGTACAAATAAGATAAGGAACCTTTTCAATGTTTAATAATGTGTAGTTAATACTGTAGTTTGATTGGCTGCATATATATAAATTTAATAAACCCCCCCTAATGTGTAGAGGATCGATTTGTGAGATTATGAGATTATTGCAGAAATACAGTCCACTTATCATTATACAAATTGCTATCGAAGTATATAAATTCTATATAAATTCATATAAATTAAATAAATATAAATCTCACAGGTCGGTTCCCACATTATTTGGTCATCTTCGAACCGGATGACGGATTATTTGATCCTTTGAACCCACATTTGGTCATCTTAGTACCGGATGAACCAGTTAAACAGTGGATTCATTAAATATACTAGTGCAGTGTGATTTAAACAAAGCCAGCAGTCAAAGACGGCAGCGTTGCCTCGAGGGAGCTCAGAAGCCTCCCTCAGCCCAGTTAAACCTTAGTCAGCGGTTTCATGCACACCCACAGATATTTGGTGGCGTGTTATTCTGTGAAATGACAGCGCTAATATTGAAGCCAGCCAAAGTAGTGGCTGTGGTGTCGCGAGATTGTTCACGGATTTCGTGGTGTTAAATTTCGCGAGAGATTATCCACGAATTTTGTGGACATTATTTCGCGAGGTCACTAATAATATTTAATACTTCTAGATAATATTAGAAGTTTCATAGAGGCTAATTAAGAGGCTATTATCAATAATTGTGTATATTATTTCTCCAAAATAGAGAATTATTTAATATATATTGCACTAGTCATCACAGTATAATATTTACTAATTGCCAACCCACAACAGGGTAGGATATTAACATTGACTAGTTGAACTATTATTGTTCATCCTAGTCCCATTATTACCATAGTCAGTTGTACTATATTGATCAACCTAACACCATTAATGAATGGTGCTGACCCTATTTTGGGTGTAATTTTTATCAACGAGTTGAGTTGTGTATATATAATAATTTACTTATGATCATTACACCTTTGAGTGATTAATTAGTGCCTCTACCATCCTAGGGTGATATAGAAGAGCTAACCTAAAGGTACTTCCAGTGACACTGGTTTATCACTCAAATCATTAGTGGGTATGATTGTATATATATAATGTGTATTAATTTTAAGTGCTAACTTCTAGTAGAGGTAGGATTATTGCCTAGTGAGTGCAGAATTTTACCCTAGGCTACCATCAGTGCTTGTTCAGTATTATGAGCAGCCCAAGTACAAGTCCCACAAGGCTTTACCAACTAGCCAGTATGGATAATGCAGGGAGAATGAAAAGAACCCTTGCAGGTCTTAAAGGCCACTTAACAAGACAGATCAAGAAATGTGAAGATTTGTCACAACAATCTCAAGTTGATTATGCTGACCTGGAAAGCTATTATCAAGCAGCTGCAGGTAAATTTGAGCAAATCAAATGTCAAATGGCAACATATGTGGCTGAACTTGCCAACACTAATTTATCAGAAACAGAAATAGACGACATTATGGTTGATCTTGCGAATTATGAAGATCAGACTCAGGCCACATTACAGCCTTATGTCAAATTAATTGCCCAGAACAAGGCAACAACAACAGCAGCAACAGTTGCATCTAATACGAGTCAAGCAGAAGCTCGACTCCCTCCAATTAATTTACCCACTTTCTCAGGAAAAGATGAGGAAGATTGGGACGAATTTTGGAACAAATTCGTTGACCTTGTAGACTCGAATCAATCTTTACCAAAGAGTAGTAAATTCTCTTATTTGCAAGGCCAATTATCAGGTGAGGCTAAAACAGTAGTATCCCATCTGAGATTAACTAATGACGGCTATGATCTGGCAGTAAAACTCCTCAAGGATAATTATGCTGATCCAGAAGTAAGAACATCACATTTAGTTCATGAGCTGTTGCATTTACCCCCACCGGAGGCTTCAGCTGATTCACTCCAAGTCTTCAAGCTGGAGGTAGAATCATTGATCAATGCCCTCAGCCTGACAGCAGATACAAACGGGGCTGAGTGGGTCTTGAAAATAATTGTCCAGGAGAAAATACCTAGGGACATAAATTGAGACAAATGAGTGCTCATTACAATAAAAGTATCTTATCCATGAATGAAATATCTGAAGGTTTAAAGTCAGTAGTTCATTAATTACGAACACATGACAAATTAAAACCACCAAGTAAACCCTCAGAAACCAATAATAGTAAACCACAGAGTACCAAAGGTACTCCAAATCAATCTAGACAATATAATTCAACACCAAAGTGGAACAGTAGCAGTGTGGGCGTATATGCAGTGGGACCCTCCAAGCCTATAGTTACTGTGTCACCCAAGAACGTGACACCAAAGGGTACTGGAAGCTATGGAACATGTTTGTTCTGCAATGAGAAACATTCAATGTACCACTGCCCTAATTTTCCTGATAGTGACGCCCGTGTTGAGGGACTCAAAGATTTGCAACATTGCACGAGGTGCCTCAGGAAACATAACATCAACGACTGTGATACCCAATTACACACCTGTAATAGGTGTAACAAAGGTCAGCGCCATGCAGCATTGTGCAGAGACACCAAAACAACGTCTCCAAACCCCAAGGTGGAAGATAGCATTCCCACCTCAGCACAGTACTGCAAGGTGCAACAAACAAAGAGTGTCCAATCGGCAAAGTCTAAAGGTAATACGACTTTCCCTACTGCCCAAATTACCATCCTGAATAAGAGAGCCAAGGTCCATACCCGAGGGTTGTTTGACCAAGGGTCCCAGAGAACATATGTCACTAAAAAGCTGGCAGATGAACTACAATTAAGGCCTGTAGCCCAGATGTCATTCAATATCTCAGGGTTTGTAACAGATGCAGGACCTCAAGTCTACCAGGTGGTACAACCATCAGTACGTTTAGGCAGGTACGTCTGTAGAGTACAAGCCATTGTGGTGGACAAAATACCAGTAGACCTACAAGTTCAAGGTCTGAGAGCAACAGCCAAATTCCTGAGAAATAGAGGAATAAAATTGGCAGATAATATTAAGTCTGATCACCTCACCGACTTCGGTCTCCTTGTAGGGACAGACTATTGCCATCGATTCATCGGTAGCCCTACTAAATATCAGGGTATAACCATGTTAAACTCTGCAGGAGGTAAATTACTCTCAGGCCCAGTATCAAGCCTGAGGAGACCTATGCCTGCAGATAAACAATACCAATAGAAATCTAAATTTGTCAGCTGATTATATTTCTCCAGTAGCATTATACTAAGGAGATTACAGCTGACTATACCAACAGAGGTTGATGTTAGTATCATCATTTAGAGCTGAAGATGAGTTCATGAGGCTTCAGTGGCAAATCAGTGAACAGTAGCCTAAACCAGCTACAAGTCACTGCGACCAATGTCACTGAACCCACTGCAGTCTCAGAACCATACTTTACTTTAATGATGAGCTATTCAATCTTCTGAATCAATTAACTAAATTAAACCCCAATAAATCTGATGACTGATTTGATACATTTATTATTTAATCAAGATGTATTCCATGGGCCTCAGTGTTTATATATCAGTGACCAGTTACCTGAACAAACTTCAAGTTATATCTAATGTCACTGATCTCACTGCAGTCCCTGAATCATACTTGACTGTAGTACTTGATCACATTCAGTCTTCTGGGATAAATAATATGTAATTAGGCTTGAATATTAGCCTTTCCAGAGTTGACAGGGAAATGAAATCGCATTAGACTTCTAACCCCTGCAACTCTAGTACGGGACATCCGTCCTGTACGAACAGACACACAAATGTGTGATTACTAACTACTAACATCAAATTAATCTCATAATAATTCGAAGGAGGAGTACCGGTGTTCGTCTGTTCTAATTAGGACTTCGACCCGTGAGCAGCCCCTGGGGAATTATGTCAGAAAATCCGACACCATTTAATATATCATACAGACAGATAATAATTGCTGTATTGTATGAACAAGTTAACCATAGAAAACGTAACTTGTAGTGGAATTACCGTCTATAGAAAACGGGATATCATCACCACATACTATTATAAATTCACCAGCTATTCTGCTGGGAATTATTCTTAAATACATTAGTCTTTGGACTTTACCATCATAAAAACATCTCATATAAATTAACTTAATTATCAATATTAAAGTAGAGTAAATGTGACCCTTCTATCACTTTCTGTCATCTGGACAATGTAAGCCAGGCGTCAGGGTGAGGGAGGGGCAGCCATTGTTTATACTAGACCAGAGAGGCTCACGGGAGCAAATACGGCTCCTGTTAATTTTACTTGGACGTAGTGTTATGGAAACCAAAGGTGTACCATCTTCAACACGCTGTCAACAAATTCAAGTTAAGTGTTCTTTCCGAAACCCGTTTATCTTTCATTTATGGCCATTAATGTCATTATATAGGGTGACCCAGTTAGAGCACGAGGCAGCCTCAAACTAAAGGTAATTAAGCCAGGTCTTCATTGTTCCATGTACAGTGTTTTCTCTGATATACCTGTCATATATAGGATTCTGGCTTTACAGCTAGCGCCCTTTTGACAGGTCAAGACGAGGAAGCATGCTTTGTGCATCAGTTACCAGGGTGATGGAAGCTACCTCAAAGAGGGAAAATGTGGTGTCTACAACGTAGTTATACCTGGTGGACTAAGACCTGCTGTACAAATAAGATAAGGAACCTCTTCAATGTTTAATAATGTGTAGTTAATACTGTAGTTTGATTGGCTGCATATATATAAATTTAATAAACCCCCCCTAATGTGTAGAGGATCGATTTGTGAGATTATGAGATTATTGCAGAAATACAGTCCACTTATCATTATACAAATTGCTATCGAAGTATATAAATTCTATATAAATTCATATAAATTAAATAAATATAAATCTCACAGGTCGGTTCCCACAACAGTTTATGCTGAGATGTGATGTACCTAGGTCCTTTTAACTTTGCTAGCTACGAATACACTGCTGATGGAACAGATACTGAGTGCTGGTAGAGGCTATTTCATGAATTCGGTCTGAGAAATTTAAACTAAAAAGTTGTCCTATCCACATAGCATGTTTGAGTCTTCAGTCCACTGTTGGTGTTTGACTGGACGGCCTTTACTGAGTTACTGAGTGATGGTAGAGGCTATTTCATCAAGTAGGTCTGAAAATTTTAAACAAAAAAATTGTCCTATCCCCCATAGCATGTTAGTCAGGGTAGGAATGAGGGGAACGTCGAAAAATTGCCATTAGTCTTCCATCCTCTGGTGAGGGCGAGTGGAATAGGCTGGGCTGGCATCTGTGCTTGTTCCAAAGGAGTCTTGATAGTTTTCCTTCGGTTAATGTAACGTTTTAAGTCTCCAAACCTAGTGTTGTGTTTGTGAACTGGGTCACTGCTCTACATATGATCAGAAATAATAATACTAAAGGCTTTGCCCAGAACAATGGGTCTGGGAAGGGTGGAGGTATGGTTGATGGTATGGCCAGGAGAGGGGGTGTAAGGGGAGTTGGGGTAGGGGGTGGATGGGGGTGAGGGTATTATCATCCCCAATACCTCCCTCCATCTCAGTACACCTCAAACCTCCACCCCAGATGTGTGTAATGGCGAAGCTCCCAGGGTTAGATTTAAAATTACATATATTCATTCAGTAGTGGAAACACTTACCCGCAAGTCTCCCAGTGCTGTTGCTGGCTCAAGAAGTTGTTTCCCACATTCAGCAAAAAATGCCAGGAGAAATGTAACTCAACTGTATGAATTCCTGCTTCCTCATACCCTTAATCACTAGACCAACTAGAATCACTGATAGTACTGCTACGACTCTAGATCACATCTGGACCAACATAACCTCTCCGCTTACTTCAGGTATAATCACCGATAGCACTACAGACCATTACCCTACATTTCTCTTAACTAACATTAGCAAACCACCTCTAGAGACAAGGGAGTTAAGCTTTAGGCTGCACAATGAAACTGCTATAAACAATTTTATAACTGCTGCTGATAATGTCAACTGGGAGTCCGAGTTAGGTAACATAGGGGACATCAACCTAGCAGTACAATCTTTTCTACAAACAACTCTTAGCCTTTATAACACCCACTGTCCTATGCTTACAAAACAAGTCACAAGCAAAAGACTTAACAATCCTTGGCTTACAAAGGGAATACTTAAATCCATTAACAAAAAACACGACCTTGAGAAGAAGTATAGGCTAGGAACAGTCTCCAAAGAATTCTCAAAGTATTACTCGTTATTGCTATCTAAAATAATTAGACGAGCCAAAACTAAATACTATGAAGATAAATTTACCCAAATAAAGAGCAACATTAAAAAAACTTGGAGCACAATTTCACAAATATTGGGATCAAAGAAGATTTTAAATAACAAACCAACACTCCTTTCCAGTAACGTTGGTCAGCTTTCAGCCTCTGATTCTGCTATTGAGTTCAATAGGTTCTTCTCTTCCATTGGGTCATCCCTTGCAAATGATATTCCATCTTCCTGTACTGATGTTAAGGACTATCTTACAGGTAACTATCCACAGTCTCTGTACCTAAAGCCTACTAGTTCCACTGATGTCAATGAAATAATCCTTTCCCTTAAAACCAAGTCTAGTGCCCTCAAGGAGATACCAACTTTAATTTACAAAAAAGCCTCCAGATCTCTAGCCCCTGCTATTGCATTGCTCTTCAACAAGTCACTTGAACTCCAAACCTTTCCTGACATTCTAAAAAAAGCAAGAGTAACCCCTGTCCACAAATGTGGTGATCTCACAGATGTTAACAACTACAGACCTATATCAATCCTGCCAAACTTGTCAAAAATATTCGAAAAACTAATCTACAAGCAGCTTTACTCTTTTCTAGCCAAACACAATATACTTAGCTCTTGTCAATATGACTTCAGACCCAAAAAAAGCACTAACGATGCACTTATTAGTAGGATTAACTTAATTCACGCAGCTCTTGATAAAAAGGAGTTTCCTGTTGGGTTATTTGTGGACCTGCGTAAGGCTTTTGACACTGTCAACCATCAAAACCTTCTTCTTAAATTACATCATTATGGAGTCAGAGGACACTCCCTGCAATACCTCAAATCTTATCTTACTGACAGGCTCCAGTATGTTTCTGTGAATAATACTATTTCTCCCACCCTACCCATCAACATTGGTGTTCCTCAGGGCAGCATACTTGGCCCTCTCCTCTTTCTCATCTACATTAATGACCTTCCAAATGCCTCCCAACACCTCAAACCAATTCTATTTGCTGACGACACAACCTTCATTTACTCCAGTCCTGACCCCCTTGCTCTAAATGCCACAGTAAATACTGAGCTAGAGAAAGTCCATCTTTGGCTAACTGCCAACAAACTCACCCTTAACATTGACAAAACGTTTTATATTCTGTTTGGCAATAAATCCTCTAATTAGAAAAAACTCAAAATAAACAATACCCAAATTTGTAACAAATTAGATGGCTGGCAATAAATCCTCTAATTAGATAAAACTCAAAATAAACAATACCCAAATTTGTAACAAATTAGATGGCAAATTCCTTGGCGTTCTCATCGACCACAAGCTGAATTTCCAGGGTCACATTCTAAATATATCAAAAAAAGTTTCAAAAACTGTTGGCATTCTTTCTAAGATCAGATATTATGTACCCCGCCCTGCCCTGGTTACTCTCTATTACTCCCTCATCTATCCATACCTCAACTATGGTATTTGTGCTTGGGGTTCTACTACCCAAAATCATTTACGTCCTCTTATTACCCAACACAAAGCTGCTATTAGGACAATATCCAACTCTGGCCCCAGACATCACTCGGTACCCTTACTCAAATCTCTGAATATGTTAGACATTAAGTCACTGCACATTCTCTCATGTGTACTATACATATACAAAACGCTAAATTGTAATGCCAATCCTGATCTCAAAAGCTTCATAGAAGGTTGTAACAGAACCCATGAGCACCACACCAGAAATAAATACAGTTTTGATATTCCTAGAGTAGGACTTAATCAAACTAGAAATGCTCTACAAATCAAGGGACCCAGAATGTGGAATGACCTTCCCAACCATGTTAAAGACTGTACCTCTCTCAACCAGTTTAAGATAAAAACTAAACACTACCTAATAAATTCCCTGTAACCTACCTCACTCCTCTATTGTCAACCCATGTCTGTTATTTATTTTATTTTTTTTTTGTTAATCAACACTGTCAACCTATTGTATTTGTGCTGCTTTTTCAGTCATGTTCCCCCTTTTTTTTTTATCTTTATTTGTATTTGTTCTCAACACTTTTTATTCTTTATGCTCAATTAGTATTAAGTTCTAGATATTAATGTTTTTCTTGCCCGAAACGCATTGCGTAATAGTGGCTTTAGGCATTGTATATACTAGCTCTATCTATATATCAATCCATTAATGTAACATCACTTGTATGTATGTACCTTACCTGAATAAACATATTTATTTATTTATTTATTTATTTATTTATGTAGACAGACTACAGGGTTAAGGAAATGACGTGTGATGGACGAGAGAGCATATGTCGTTGGATGTTTGGGTAGGTTAGCTGAGATGAGAGCAGGCGCCCGTCGCCCACAGCTGGGAGTTAAACCCCGCCGAGGGTTGACAGAGAGAGGCAGACAGACAGACAGCGCTAATGCTATTGTGTTACAAGGACTGCATAGTAATAATTGGTGTTAGTGTTGGATGTAAAGGCGAAGGAGATTGAGTAGACACGCACACATTTATTTGGACAGCAGAACGCCCGATTTTTCGCGTTACGTTACATTGACTGTGTTACAAGAACTGAAAAAACTGTCACACAGTAATAGAATGGTGTTTGAATGCTGGTCCTCTTATGTTACAAGATGTAAAACACACAGTACCAATGATTTGAATCCCCGTGGCCTGATACAGTCTTCAATCCACTGCAGTGTAAAACTTAAAAACTAACAGAAGCAACAAGTGAAAGGAAAAAAAAAGTTAAGGGAACAGTTGCATCCGGAGAAATGAAAAGGCAGAGATGTCAGCTACTTTTTTCCCTAACTAAGTAACTATTTAATGATCTGAATACTGAGAAAAGCATGTAGGTTGCTATGTGTTTACTTACACCCTTTTACTACTAATTTTGTTCTGAATACACAGATATTTTATATGAATATAGAGACATATATAATGTGTTTAGCAAAATTAAAAGATCTCTACCTCGGGCTATAGTCATTATTTGATATGAATACAGTGACATATATAATGTTATATAATGTGTTTACTATTTTTTGCCTCGTTTATGGAGGACGCAGACTTAATGTTTAAGTTCTGTGTGTTGTGTTGTTGACAGGCCCCCCCCTCCTTACGTTACGGAGGTGAGATGGGACAGCATAGCTTTAAAACACATGACACACCCTCGGTTATGTGTCAGACTTCACAGAGGTGAGCCACCCCTTAAAGGCTCGCTCCCCTCCCAGGTATGGGCTCACCATAGCCCGTGTTACTTGGAACTTTTTGTTCCAAGTTGCGAATCTTTAACAACAACAACAACCCTCCCAGGAACGCGCGTGCGAGATGGAGGACCTCATACTTATGTGGTGGTGATGGTGGTATGTGGTATGCCCTGCTATGTAAATGGAGGGGGGGGGGGCTGTGGGAAAAACCTGCTGGGATTGATATAAGAGGAGACTACTAGAGACTTCGACTGAACTAAATTAAAAAATTATTGTCTGCAAATTAATTCCTAGAATCTCTAGCTAGGGTCGTAAATCCTAGCTCCTCTTTTCCTAATGACAGATTGTGGGCTGTAAGGGACAGGTGGGATGAATGAATTAGTTGATAGAAGTTCCAGTCCACCTGTAGACAGGGATCTCACATCAGCTTGTATTTTATACAAGGATAAGATTTGATAAATTCAGTTATATGACTGAACACTGGCTCTGTTTAAATCAGGGATTTAAACATACATAGTCTAACCTAGCACCATAACTATTAACAGCCAATATGTTCTTATACTATAAACAACAAATTAAATTGCAAAAGTATAATAAATGACTTTAAATGTAGTCTAAGCACTTAACTAAGTACTAGAAATTATTCAATTAGATGAACTTGTATGATAACTTATAAATTAACTAAGCAAGCAATTGTTAACTTAATTTATATATTCAAATATATATGCAGACATATTTATATTCAATTTATTTGATTAGGGTAGTCAGCTTGACTGAATCCTTTTCCACACAATGAACACTCATGAGACTTTATTTACGCATTGCGACTGAATCTTTTCTGACACAACTGGACACTCATGAGGTCAAGTGCTTGGATAAGGACCTGCTGCTCTTTTACAATATTAATAAACTTACTGAAATATGAGGCTTTGCCTCGCTTTTTAACCGACAGACAGATTTATTGGATATTAAAGTCACACAAGCATACAATTGGCCAATCATATACCAAAATAACCTTCAATATACTTCTCTGCCAGTCGGAGTGCCTTGTCTGACAAGGTGCCAGACTGATTAACTTTCTCTTGTTGAGTTTAGGCACGATATTTTTTGTCACAGCGTTGCTGTATGATGTACTGGTAGCGTTGCTACGTGATTTTCCCTGCAGTTGCAGAAGAATGATAGTTGATGAAGATTAGGAATGAAGGTGGTGGAAACCGTGTCACTGTGATCTCCACTATACACTCTTATTTTATATAAATGTTCTAGGATTTTCCTTGTTGATATTGTACAGGTACTCCCCCAGTTCTAAAGTGTTCACTGGTGATAAAGATATTAGATAAGGTGTCCTTGAGCTGGTAATGTTCGCTAAGGATCCGTCACACGTGTTCACAGTTGTCAACAAACGCGTGGTCCTCCTGGGCTCTCGTGGGCGCTTCTCCCCCGATCCCCTCCCATGCTCCCAGAGCATGGAAGTCTTCTATGAATATTGATTGATTATTTTTACAGTCTAGACTTATGATTGAGATAAGATGTAATTATAATATAATTTGATATAGGATATAAAGATTATAAGTAGTACTTGATAGTACCACTTATTCTTATTAAGGATTCGATTTTTATCCCTACCGGATATTGAATCAATGTTCTAATAATTTTTAAATTAAAAAATCCTTCTAGAAGCTTCTGGATCCATGAGAGATCATGCACTAAGTCACGTAGGCATCTATAGGGCCCTATGCGTACGGGATCCAAGTGACATTATCTTCTAGGATCAAGTTGTATAATGAATCTATAATGATTCTGATATGATACAGAAATTATACATTTCTTAGGTGATAATTAGATATGGTGGGTAAAAATTTCCCACATCTTCCAGAGGGAGAGAACTAGCACAAAGTCCAATACTTAGGACAATAGTAACCATATGTATTTATTTACTCTCCATCGGATTGATAATACAAGTGCAAATTTTGCTTGCACTTTTGTGCGGCTGTCCGTTGTGGACGATTGTGTCTGTTAGGAGTCTGTGGGTCATGTGGAGTTAGAGTGTCTTGAGGTCTCTCAGGATCTAACTGCAGTTGGCTCACTGATTCCATGTGGATGAGTTTGTCCAATGTCTTTAGGGAAGTTGTTCCTTTAGACAGGATTTTGACTATTCTCAAAATCCCCTGGCTATCTGGATGTACTGAGACAACTTTACCTAATGGCCAGTCAGCCCTAGGGCCATCACTGTCTACCAAGACAATATCGCCAGGTTGGAGATTAGATATATTATGTGGGACATTGGCCCCATAGTGATGTTCTCGTAAAGATGTAAGATATTCTTTTGTCCAAACATCATTCAATTTTTGGATTATGCTGGACAGATGCTTATACCCCTGAACCAACACGCTCTGACCCACATATGAGGGATCTCTGATCTCATCATCCACTAGAGATGGTACTGGAGTCAGAAGTCTTCCATACATTAGGTGTGCAGGACTTAATGGCTCATGTTGAGTAGGATCATCAGACAAGTAAGTCAACGGCCAGTTATTCACCCTTGATTCTATTTCCGTGATTACTGTCTGGAGTTCTTGAAGATTGATTTTCTGACGGTGTAGAGATTTTCTCAAGGATCTTTTGACAGTCCTATTAACCGTTCATAAAATCCTCTGTGCCATGGGGCTCTCGGAGGGATAAATTTCCATCTGCAATGACGCTGTTCCAGTGTGGAAGTAACTGTAGGATGGGACCAAATTTCCCGTAGACATGCTTCTCCAGCTACCAAGTTTGCTCCGTTGTCTGAAATCATCAGCTTGGAGCATGATCGGCGTGCTGCGAATCTGCGGAAAGCTTGAATAAATGATTGAGCAGTCATATCGGGTGTTACCTCTAAATGTACTGCCCTGGTGGTAGCACAGGTGAACAGACAGATGTATGCCTTGATAGGTTGCTTATCTGGAGTCCCTGTTAGATATATTGCTCCTGTATAATCTACTTCTGTCGTTTCGAAAGGGTGTAGATGGACCACTCGTTCCTTTGGTAGGGGTGGTGGCCCTGGATAAGAGCAAGTTCTTGTATCGTACCTTCGGCATATCATGCAATTCTTCAAGATTGATTTGACTGACTGTCTTCCCTGAGGAATCCAGTATTGCTGTCTGATTTGTGTGAGTGTGTCTAACACTCCTCCATGTTTGATGATTTGTTGATGTGTAACACAATCAACCTTGTGATCCAATGATTTTTTGGTAAAAGCCATGGATGCACGGTATCTAGATTGATATCTGCGTGTTTAAGTCTCCCTCCACAACGCAGAATGTTGTGATTTTCTTGGTCTATCCACAGACCGAGATTGTGTTTTAACTTATGAGGACGATTTTCATAGTTATTCCCATAAGTTTCTCTCTGGGCTTGTCTTACCCAATAGATAAGTGCATTTGGAAAAGTGTATTTTATACCTTTTTTCCTGAGATAATGAAACACGTTCTGTGTTACATTGATTAATTTGATGAACGAGGAGTAACGAGTACAATCCAAGACTGATATTTGAGCTTGCTGCCTGGTGGTAGTTATGGTTTGTGTCGTAATGACGTGTGGCTTTTGTTCAGGCCAACTACCATTCACTAACCATCGAGGCCCATGAAACCAAATATCTGCCTTTGCAAATTGTATAAATGTCATACCTCTTGATAAAAGATCAGCTGGATTATCTTTTGTTGGTACATGCAACAATTGAAAGCCTGCGGAAATTTCTTTAATTTCCGAGACGCGATTTTTTATATATGGAGTTGGACAGTTGTTGTTTCGTACCCATTGTAAGACGGCTTCATTGTCAGACCATATAATGACATCTTTGATGTTCGTGATAGACAAGACTTCTTTGATATGCACTGCTAAGCGTGTGCCAGTTAGCAATGCAGTTAGTTCCATCTGAGGCAAAGTCCTCGTTTTTAATGGAGCGACTCTGGCCTTAGAGGTGATAAGATATGATTGATTAGAAGTCACTAAGTAAGCACAAGCTCCAAAGGCTTTGGCTGACAAGTCTGCAAATACATGTAGTGATACTTCATCATTTTCCTCGACTATGTGTCTTGGAAAGATTATCTTTTCGACTAAAGTTTGTTCTTGAGCCACTTCCATCCAAGCTTTTTGTAACTGGAGTGGTAGTGGATCATCCCAACCAACTTTAGTCTTCCAAGCTTCTTGTAGCAATAAACGCCACTTGATAGTTAAAGGATTTAGTAGACCAAGTGGGTCGAATACTTTGCTAACTTGTGAAAGCAAATCCCTTTTTGTAGCAATGCAATAATTTACTGGTACAGCTCTGATTTGAATTGTGTCCGAGATTAAATCCCACTCCATACCTAACACCTTTTGTGATTCTGGTACATGATATTCAGGGTAATCTCTTGCTATTTGATTATTCAATGTTGTATTATTAGAGGCCCAAGATTGTAGTGGCATGTTGGCACCTTGTAGTTCCTTGTTGGCCTCTTGATATAATTGTAACAGTTCAGTAGTACTGTTAACTGTCCCTTGAAAATGATCTACATATAGATTCTGACTGATTTCAGCCTTATAGGGACTTGATGATTTCTTCAGATGAGTATCTAGAGTTGCTTGCAATAGAAATGGACTACTTGTCGCGCCAAAAAGAACAGATGAGAATCTGTAAGTCACTTTAGGACTATTGCTATCTTCTGGGTTCTCTACCCATAGAAATTTAGTGAAGTCTCTATCTTCTTCCTGCAAGCCAACTCTTAGAAAGGCCTTACTAATATCTGCTGAATAAGCATATTTGTTAAGTCTAAACTTCAACAGTATGTCATACAATTTCTGGGTTAGACTTGGACCTGTTTGCAAACAATCATTGAGACTGGTTCCTTGGGGTCCAGATTTAGAGCTACAATTAAAAACTATCCGTAAAGGAGTTGTTTTTGATTCTCTCATTACAGCCATGTGTGGTAAAAAATGGCCTGTTTGCTTATTGTCGTGTTTCACGACTTCGATGAATTTATTCTTTAATTGTTGAGCAATAATCTCATGATAGAGTTTTAAATGCTCAGGCCTTTTTCTTAGCTTTGCTAATTGAGATTTAAATTGGCTATTAGCTATGTGATAATTGGTAGGTAAGGTTTTATGGTTGATTTTCCATGGTAACCTTACCCAGTATTGTCCATCATGGTACTGTACAGTTTCCAAGTACTGATTGTATGCACAGACATCATCAGGACTTGGTTGCTCAGGAATTATTCCTATGGCATCAAGTTCCCACAATTGATGTACAGATTCCAATCCATCATCAATCATGTGGGGGATATTAAGTGGTGACTGTTCTTTGCCTAGCCATGCCACGATTACAGTTTCAATATGATGTGATTTTTCAGGAGTTGAAGGTTCAAGATCTAGTATAGGTCCTGTCATCAATATGCCTCCTGCCGATTTGAGTATATTCATACCCATACATTCCTCTGATCCCAGAATGAATCGATGATAGTAGTCAGCTCCAATCAGGATTCCGATATCCACTATGTAGTCAGAATCGAGTAGATGATCTGCTAATTGCATTCCTTTTTCTTTTAGGAATTTAATTGTTGCTGCCAGACCAGTCACTTCCATTTAAGTAGGAATTTTATCAACAACTATGGCTTCGACTGTCCTTTGGGATGTGCCTAGACAGACAATGAGTTGTACTACCGGAAAGGTTCTACGACCTGAACTGGTAAAAAACCCTGATATGGATGTAGATATTTGCTTTGAAGATTTAAGTTGTAAATCTTCTGCCATCATTTTACTGATAAAGGTTTCCTGCGAACCTTGATCAAAAAAGCCTCTTGTTTGAATACAAATTCCTTGATTGCATAGTTCTAGCTGTGCAGTAGGCAATATAGCTGTTGTAACAATTTCTGTATCTAAGGCATTGACATTACTCATTATTGTACAGAATTGTACGGCTGTTGTGTTATTATCATCTTTGGGCTTTGCCTGAGATGCAGGTTGATTATTGGATGTCTGTGATCTGGATTGAGTGTTGATATCACCACAGAGTGCTGTGTGATGTACACTTTTATGACAATATTGGCAGTTCTGCAATTGAGTATTACATTCACTTGTATCGTGCTTCTGTATACAACGGATGCACCTGTTCAGAGATTTCAGTCGATTGATTCGACTGGCACGGTCTTCATAAACTGTGCATTGATAAATGGTATGTGCTTCTTGACAGAATAAACATTTTAGGGCACTTGCAGCTCCTTTTGTCTTATCTGTCTTGGGAGTTTTATTTCCTACAGTTCTGTTAACTATGGGGGATATAGCATAAGAGCCAATATTACTCTGTTTCCACTTTGCAGAAGAGGAGTTATGTTGCCTTGATTTTTGACTGCCAGTTTGGATATTTTTGTTTTTGTCCATGGATTCACTTTTAGTCATTTTTTCTTGTGATCTAAGTTTTCCTCGGCTTCGTAGTCTTTGTACGTAAGCTCGAAGTCCATCAAAGATTTGGCTCTGTGATAAGATGTTGGTGTTATAATGGGTGCATAGGCTGTCTATGACCTCATTAGGAAGTTTCCTTTGAATGATTAACTTTGTAAGCCACTCTGCATTTCCTACAGGTACTTTTGTACTGAGGGCTTTGATGATTGATTCTATAGACAATCGAAATGATTGTAGTGACTCATAACTTTTATTTGGAGAAGGTAAATCCAATAATTTGTATGAGAGACGGGCAATTGCAGTCTCCTTATCACTGTAGTTATCTTGTAACAACTGTAAGGCATGGTCGTAATCATCATCTGTTAATGACAAATTAGCAATGACCTGCCTTGCCTCTCCTCGTAACTAACCTTGCAAATATTGAAACTTCGTCGCTTTTTTGAGAGAAGCGTTGGAGTTTATTATAGAATCAAAGGCTCTCCAGAAGGTATCCCAATCGTCTTCATCCTTGCCCTCAAAATATGGTAAATGTACCTTTGGGAGCTATATGTGTGATAGTTGCATTGCTCTGTTGAGTGGATGAGCTCATATTGGATTGGGTTCCTGCTTGAGATATTTGTTTGATTAAAGGATCAAGTTGATCTTGGATTTTATCTTCATACATTGTCATTTCAGCAATGATTTCCTGAAGCTCCTTTCGGGTTAAATCTGCAGTAGCCATTTCTGTTAGATAAATCTCTGCATGGCGTTTGATTTGTCCATACTTTTCAACAGCTGCTTTTACTCTGGTATTCAGAATTACTAAATCAGGAGATGGTTGTCTAGCCAACTTTTGACATTTGTCAATCAGTTGAGATAGGTGATTTTGTAGACCAATAAGTGTCCTTCTATTTCCTGTTTCAGCTGCTGGTGGAATACTGTCAGCCATTTTGACCTTTTCCGAGTTTCGGAGATTCCGAGATATTTTCTCTTTTCTGATAAATATTTATGATCTTAATGTATTTTGATAAATGAGCTTTCCTGTCTACTTAGGTAATGATTCCAAAGATCGTCCTTCATTTCCTCCCTGGAATCTGGATGTAGCAGGTGTTCAATTATCAAAGGTGCTGTAATAATTTGGTTTGTGATCCGAATGCACGAATACACCAAGTTGGTAAATCCTGTAATAATTTTTTAAAAATAGTAAATGGCACTATTTTTGCAAAGTTATTACAAGATCTGTTACCCTAATAGATGTTTGATAAAATACAGTAGAATGCCTACTGGTTTCACCTGTAATAGGGTTTGATATAGTTGATTATAGTTAGATTGTAATGAAATGCTCTTACAGTGATAAAAAAACTTTTTTAAGGAATATTATGTAATGAGCAGCTCTGAAAATCAGTTGAGTAGAGATAATGCTAGATAACACTTAAATATGTATATAATGTTACCACAAGTGAGGTAAATAATTGTGTTTATGATTAAGATGCAGTTGTGTCTTTGACACTGATATACTTAAGTACTGTGGTTTCTTAACACAGAACAATATTAGTATGCTATGAATGCTTACTAGTTAATGGATATGGTGGCTTAAGCCACTGCAAACAATTTGTGTACTTAGATATATAGCTATGATAAATATTAGCTGTTAGTTAGGTTAGGCTAGAATATGTAAAAATTATTCCAATGCAAACTCAAGAAGTTTCTTATGTATTTGCTGGAATGATATTTGGTAAACGAATGACCATAAATATCTGGTTCGAAGGACCATTAATGTGGGAAAAACCTGCTGGGATTGATATAAGAGGAGACTACTAGAGACTTCGACTGAACTAAATTAAAAAATTATTGTCTGCAAATTAATTCCTAGAATCTCTAGCTAGGGTCGTAAATCCTAGCTCCTCTTTTCCTAATGACAGATTGTGGGCTGTAAGGGACAGGTGGGATGAATGAATTAGTTGATAGAAGTTCCAGTCCACCTGTAGACAGGGATCTCACATCAGCTTGTATTTTATACAAGGATAAGATTTGATAAATTCAGTTATATGACTGAACACTGGCTCTGTTTAAATCAGGGATTTAAACATACATAGTCTAACCTAGCACCATAACTATTAACAGCCAATATGTTCTTATACTATAAACAACAAATTAAATTGCAAAAGTATAATAAATGACTTTAAATGTAGTCTAAGCACTTAACTAAGTACTAGAAATTATTCAATTAGATGAACTTGTATGATAACTTATAAATTAACTAAGCAAGCAATTGTTAACTTAATTTATATATTCAAATATATATGCAGACATATTTATATTCAATTTATTTGATTAGGGTGGTCGTGTTTTGGGTGTGAGAGGGGAAGGGCCACGCGGTGCGAGCTCCGCGGAAAACAATATATATCTAGGGACATTTCAGTGATACAGGAACTAAACACAGTCAGATAACTTTTAAAGTGTGTCTCAACATATTAAGCAATATATCATAGTGATTACCATCCGACCGTTTGTGTTAAAGGAAAAATAAGTGAACTTCGTGTGTAGTCAAGGCCTGCCCTCGTGGTGCCAGGAGGCCTTAGGCGATAGTTGCCAAGTCGTCAATAAATCACATCTCTCGCTATTGAAACATCAAGTAATCAGTGCCCATAGTGCAAAGCTCTCTATGCAAAACCTGTGTCTATTATAACAAATTAAGATAACATAGTCTAATATCAAGTGAACAAATTACACACAAAATAAGTCCGTCGTGTGTGTGTAAACAAGGGCCACTTGGAGGTAGGCCCACCCCAGTACCCTCTTGTGTGTGTATTCTTTCAAATAGTGTAACGTACTCAGGTAACTAGTGCCCAGACACAGAAACTAGACGCCTCTACTGTATGATAACTAGTGGGAAAATGCAAGTAATGTAATCTAACAAGTGAACAAAACAAATTAAGAGTGCGACACGTGGTAGCAACAGTGGCCGTCCATACAGCCTCTTCCAGGCCTATCTCAAGTTGGTAAACACCCACGGTCAACACCCACGGCCAGCTCCCACGGCCAGCACCCGCGGTCAACTCCCCCACCGGTCAACACCCCACCTTGTAAGACCATCACCACTGAACAGAAGTGTTCAAAAAAATGGCTTTGATAAAAACGTGCATAGAATGCAACATGAAGGTAGATTACCAACAGAGCTTTCAATGCCAACTCTGTTCAGCAGCCATACACAAAAAATGTGCCAACATGACTAACAATTCAAGGAGAAATGGTCCCAGTGACCACTCTGTGTACTGGCTCTGCAAAAAGGATGATGTAACTTTTTTGAAATTGATGGAAATCCTGGATAAAACTCCCGCCGAAAACAGAGAATTACTAATTAATGCCTGCATAGCAATTTCTAATGTCTTCAAACAAACTGTACATGACACCAAGGTACAACCAGCTGTAGCACAGAGCTCTGTGGCAGCGGCGCCTGAGCAGGGCGCGGAGTCGGGGATGCCTGAGCAGGGCACGGAGTCGGGGATGCCTGAGCAGGGCGCGGAGTCGGGGATGCCTGAGCAGGGCGCGGAGTCGGGGATGCCTGAGCAGGGCGCGGAGTCGGGGATGCCTGAGCAGGGCACGGAGTCGGGGATGCCTGAGCAGGGCGCGGAGTCGGGGATGCCTGAGCAGGGCACGGAGTCGGGGACCCCTGAGCAGTGCGCGGTGTCGCAGGCACCGGAGCAGAGCGCGGTGTCACAGGCACCGGAGCAGAGCACAGTGTCGGGGGCGCCGCAGCAGAGTGCGGTCCCTGGCAGAGGGAAACAAACAAAACAAGGCCCCAAAATCTGTTGGTATTACAGATGGGCTACCTGTAAGCATGGGGAATCGGGAAGAATAAATGGAACATGTACACACAATCACCCTAGAAAGTGCAGAAACCTCCTCAATACAGGTAAATGTACCAAAAGCTGTGAATTCTTTCACCCAGAAATTTGCAAGAACTCTTTGGACAGGAAAGAGTGCTTCAATGCTGAATGCCCAGCTTTTCATATAAGAGGTACCAGGCGAATAAAACCGACAGACTACCACTATGAAAACAGCCACTACTCCATCAACCGGGATAATTTTTTAGCAAGAGGAGGAGGAGAAGAATGGCTAAAAATGACCAGACTCTACCACCAACTCGGTCAAATGCTAGAGAGGACGCAAACACAGTGGCCTCCTTACCAGAGCCTCAGATATTAACACCAATTAAAGCATCCAGCACTTCCACTAACACGATAACATCATTTATATTTGCCAACATCCAGGGTATAAAAACACGCAAATCCAACAAAGTTCATTTTATAGATGGTCTCCTTCATGAGGCAAATGCAGTGTTTGCAGCCCTAACGGAAACTCACACAAAGGACTACCTTGATGGTGAAATATGGATCCCAGAATACAATCTCTTCAGATGTGATAGGAAACACCGGCTTCAGGGTGGGGTCAGCCTCTACATCAAAGACACACTCATCTGTACTGAGCTGCTAAACACCTCAAATGATATGGTGGAAGTGCTGATAGTCAAAATAGAGATCCTAAATGTAGTTGTTGTCCTTGTATATAAGTCACCGGAGGCAAACCCTCAGCAGTTTAAAGACCAACTAATGAAAATAGAGCACTGCTTGGAAAACCTCACAAATCCAGCTCCGAACATCATCCTGCTTGGGGACTTCAACCTACGGCACCTGAAATGGAAGCACCTGGCTAATACAGTAATATCAGAAAGAATACCAGGAAGTAGCCTAAATGAGCAGGCACATGCAAATGACCTGCTACGGATGTGCGATAGGTTTGCCTTAAACCAGCAAATAGTAGAACCAACTAGGAAGGAGAACACGCTGGACCTCATTTTCACTAATAATGATGAGTTGATCGGGAACATAATGATTACAAATACCTGTTACTCAGATCACAACTTAATTGAGGTACTGACAACCATGGGGAATGGACCTCCAAAACCAGTCCAGATTCCCGGTGGAGGAGATTTCAGCAAATTCAACTTCAATAATAAACGGATAAACTGGGAGCAAATAAACCAGGACTTCACAGAAATAAACTGGGAAGAACAGCTAGGAAATGCAAACTTGAACCAGTGCCTGGAAAAAATAAGCTCAGTAGCACTAGAAATATGTTCAAACCGCATACCCCTAAGAAAAAAGAGAAAGAGATGCAGATTGGAACGGGAACGTCGTTCCTTATATAGGCGAAGAAAACGAATCGCGGAACAACTTGAGAGTCGCACCCTATCTCAAGAACGGCGAAGAAGGTTAGGTAGAGAAATAGGAACAATTGAACTCAAGCTACAAGAATTATACAAAACCCAGGAGAGGCAAAGAGAGCAAAAGGCCATCAGTGAAATAGAGAGAAATCCGAAATATTTTTTCTCCTATGCAAAATCAAGATCAAAAACCACATCTAGTATCGGGCCCCTGCGAAAGGGAGATGGAACTTTCACAGATGACAACAAAGAAATGAGCGAGTTACTGAGGAAGCAGTACGACTCTGTTTTCAGTGAGCCATTAAATGCACTAAAGATTGATAACCCAAATGAATTTTTCATGGATATGATACCAACATCAAATCACATATCAGACGTCGCCCTATCCCCACTAGATTTTGAAGAAGCCATAAACAGTATGCCTATGCACTCTGCACCAGGCCCGGATTCTTGGAACTCCATATTCATCAAGAACTGTAAAAAACCACTATCGCAGGCCCTTCACATTCTGTGGAGACAAAGCCTAGATACTGGCGTTATCCCTGACATACTAAAAACAGCAGAGATAGCACCACTCCATAAAGGAGGAAATAAGGCAGAGGCAAAAAATTACAGACCGATAGCACTAACATCGCACATCATAAAAAAATTTTTGAGAGAGTGCTAAGAAGTAAGATCACAAAATACATGGAATCACAGCATCTCCATAACCCCGGACAACATGGTTTCAGAACAGGGCGCTCTTGCCTGTCGCAGTTGCTGGACCACTATGATATGGCATTAGATGCTATGGAAGACAAACAAAATGCTGATGTAATTTACACAGATTTCGCAAAAGCTTTTGATAAATGTGACCATGGTGTTATTGCACATAAAATGCGTTCAAAAGGAATTACCGGGAAAATAGGCAGATGGATCTACAATTTCCTGACTGACAGAACCCAATGTGTAATAGTCAACAAAATAAAATCCAGCCCATCAACCGTGAAGAGCTCAGTCCCCCAGGGTACTGTGCTTGCTCCAGTACTTTTTTTCATCCTCATATCGGACATAGACCAGAACACAACCTATAGCACTGTATCATCCTTTGCAGATGACACTAGGATTTTCATGAGAGTTGGCAACATAGAGGACACGGCAAACCTCCAATCAGATGTAGATCAGGTCTTTCTATGGGCTACAGAAAATAATATGGTATTCAACGAGGATAAGTTTCAGCTCATGCGCTACGGAAAAATTGAAAACATAAAAACAGGAACCACGTACAAAACGCAGGCAAATCATAACATAGAACGAAAAGGCAATGTAAAGGACCTGGGTGTACTCATGTCGGAAGACCTTACCTTTAAAGAACACAATAAAGTAGCCGTCACAACTGCAAGAAAAATGACAGGTTGGATAACAAGAACTTTTCACACTAGAGATGCTATACCGATGATGATACTTTTCAAAACGCTTGTGCTATCTAGAGTGGAGTACTGCTGCACAATGACAGCCCCTTTCAAAGCTGGAGAAATTGCTGACCTAGAGAGCGTGCAGAGATCCTTTACTGCTAGAATCCACTCAGTAAAACATCTAAATTACTGGGACCGACTAAAGAGCCTAAATCTGTACTCCCTTGAGCGCAGGCGGGAGAGATACATAATAATTTACACGTGGAAAATAATTGAGGGGCTGGTCCCAAACCTGCACACAGAAATAACACCACATGAGACCAGAAGACATGGCAGGATGTGCAGAATACCCCCGTTGAAAAGCAGAGGTGCAACAGGTACTCTGAGAGAGAACTCTATCAACATCAGAGGCCCGAGACTGTTCAACACGCTTCCACTACACATAAGGGGCATAACTGGCAAACCCCTCACAGTGTTCAAGAGAGAACTGGATAAGCACCTCCAAAGGATACCTGATCAACCAGGCTGTGACTCATACGTCAGGCTGCAAGCAGCCGCGTCTAACAGCCTGGTTGATCAGTCCAGCAACCAGGAGGCCTGGTCGACGACCGGGCCGCGGGGACACTAAGCCCCGGAAGCACCTCAAGGTAGCCTCAAGGTAGGGTAGTCAGCTTGACTGAATCCTTTTCCACACAATGAACACTCATGAGACTTTATTTATGCATTGCGACTGAATCTTTTCTGACACAACTGGACACTCATGAGGTCAAGTGCTTGGATAAGGACCTGCTGCTCTTTTACAATATTAATAAACTTACTGAAATATGAGGCTTTGCCTCGCTTTTTAACTGACAGACAGATTTATAGGATATTAAAGTCACACAAGCATACAATTGGCCAATCATATACCAAAATAACCTTCAATATACTTCTCTGCCAGTCGGAGTGCCTTGTCTGACAAGGTGCCAGACTGATTAACTTTCTCTTGTTGAGTTTAGGCACGATATTTTTTGTCACAGCGTTGCTGTATGATGTACTGGTAGCGTTGCTACGTGATTTTCCCTGCAGTTGCAGAAGAATGATAGTTGATGAAGATTAGGAATGAAGGTGGTGGAAACCGTGTTACTGTGATCTCCACTATACACTCTTATTTTATATAAATGTTCTAGGATTTTCCTTGTAGATATTGTCCAGGTACTCCCCCAGTTCTAAAGAGTGTTCACTGGTGATAAAGATATTAGATAAGGTGTCCTTGAGCTGGTAATGTTCGCTAAGGATCCGTCACATGTGTTCACAGTTGTCAACAAACGCGTGGTCCTCCTTGGCTCTCGTGGGCGCTTCTCCCCCGATCCCCTCCCATACTCCCAGAGCACGGAAGTCTTCTATGAATATTGATTGATTATTTTTACAGTCTAGACTTATGATTGAGATAAGATGTAATTATAATATAATTTGATATAGGATATAAAGATTATAAGTAGTACTTGATAGTACCACTTATTCTTAATAAGGATTCGATTTTTATCCCTACCGGATATTGAATCAATGTTCCAATAATTTTTTAATTAAAAAATCCTTCTAGAAGCTTCTGGATCCATGAGAGATCATGCACTAAGTCACGTAGGCATCTATAAGGCCCTATGCGTACGGGATCCAAGTGACATTTATCTTCTAGGATCAAGTTGTATAATGAATCTATAATGATTCTGATATGATTTTAGATATGATACAGAAATTATACATTTCTTAGATGATAATTAGATATGGTGGGTAAAAATTTCCCACAGGGGCAGGACTGACTATGGTAGAGGCTGATGATGACATTCACAACAGTTAGGCCTCAACCTTCGAAGAGGTGAGCCCATGTGGTCATGTGGTGTCACTCCTCAGACCTATGTGGCGGGTATGAGCCGCATATCCTTTGTGTTCTGGAATCAGGGTATAGGAGGGGGGGTTGGGAAGCTGAGACCTTTGCCGTGAACATCCCTCGAGTCTGTCATGAAGACTAATCACCCACGGAGACCCACACCACAGGCAGAGAATTGGTAAAATATATACACTTCACTACATAAAACAGAGACCCGCGCTATCAAAGCTTCTGCCCGCTCCCCTCCCTTCCCCTCTCCCCTTAACCTCCTTCACATGCCCTACCCCTAACCACCCATCTAAAGCTCGGTCTCCTACCCCCACAAGGGTAGGGGGCCCCTCTATGCCATTCAACATATCCTACATACTGTTATTAACTATAAATCTACTCACGATTAACTCTACGGCACATACTCGTACATATTCATCTACTACTATTGTTTACCTGATCCTATACTTACACTTTTACTCTATATGACCCACAACGTCCCACATGCCGCTGCCCGTCCCACACCATGTGGGAGCACCCCCCCTCCTCCTCCCTCCCTCTCTCACACTATCAACTTCTTGATGTATACCTCACCATTACTTATCTCACCCTCCCCCTCTTACCTTTACACATACATTTTACCTACATGACCCACAACGTCCCATTCATTTTTACCTACATAACCTACAACGTCCCCCTGACGCAGCCCATCCCAATCTATGGATATCACACATACTTTTTGACTGTGACCGAGTTTGATCCCTGAGGTTATCCTCGGCTTTGGGGCGCTTTGCGTCATAATTTACCCTAATCGGCATGATACTAGTGAGGACACTAGTGGCATGACACTAGTGATGACACTAGCAGCATGACACTAGGGGTACGACACTGTAACAAACTATAGCTTGTTATAGAAATAATAAATTCTCAGATCTTAGGCATTATATGGAACCACGCGGTCCCACACAACTAAGAGTCACGGGGAACTGTTTACCTGAGAAGCCAGAAAAGGTCACTAGCCAGGAATTAAAGGATTAACACGTTTAGAATACAAAATGGCAGTCACTCTTGTATTAATGCAACAAGTAATGGATATTTCGGCAATCACAGTAATAACCAATTGGGTTTAAGTATGTATGTAGAATAAGGGTCAAGGGTCGTATACTATCTCAAAGAGAGTGAGGTCATGTGTAGTAGGGGGGACTAGCTCGCCAAGCGTAGTGTGACCTACCCCAGAGTCAAGGTCACGCGGCTGACAAGACCACACCCACTATATTATTAGTTCATTAATTATAAATTCAGATCACCAGCCAATATTGTAAATGGATATAGCTTTTTCCAAGATGCCTAATAGAATTACCATCTGTTCCAATAAGAATTCACCCATTTGGGTTGGCCAGGACATAAAGTTTAGTTTGTTTAATTAACCCTGCCGGTAATTAATAACCAGGCGGAGTAATACTAGCCTAGGACTTGAGTCTCTGGGCTTGAGAGAGGAGAATAAGCGGGCAGTGTGGACTAGGTCGCTGAGAGGTCACCAGGAAGAGCAGGACTCGCGGGTCTTTGAGTTAAGATATCTACGAGCAGGATAGTGGACAAGAGTCATTACCCCCGTCCCGTGTTGCAATACTAGGGGCATGACACTACCGGAATGACACTAGGGGACATGATATTAGTGGCATGACCTAAACCTGTCCTCTTAAAAAGAACGTCGCTTTTGGCCGTTTGCCCGTATGGCCGAATTTGGATGTAATTTGAAAATTAAAATAAATTTGGGATTTTTTTTTCAACAACAGTATATTAAGGGATTGGTTAGGTGGGCAGGAAATTCTCATAAAGTTTCAAAACGTTATGAAAAACGTTAATTTAAAGTGTCCTCTTATAACCTCTGCGCGTACGCCGGACGACTCAAACAGAAAACGGAACAGAACGTCACTTTTGGAGTCGATTTTATTTCAAATTACGTCCAAATTTAGCCATATCGCGCATACTAGCCAAAAGTGACGTTATTTTTAAGAGGACTGGTTGTGTGATAACACCAGGGGTATGACACTCGTGATAACACTAGAGGCATGACACTAGTGGCATGACATTAGTGGCATGACACTAGGGGCATGACACTAGTGGCATGATATTAGTGGCATGACACTAGCAGCATGATATTAGTGGCATGACACTAGGGGCATGACACTAGTGACATGATATTAGTGGCATGACACTAGCAGCATGATACTAGTGGCATGACACTAGTGGCATGACATTAGCGGCATGACATTAGTGGCATGACACTACTGGCATGACACTAGTGGCATGACACTAGGGGCATGACACTAGGGACATAACATTAGTGGCATGACACTAGAGGCATGACACTAGGGACTTGACACTACCGGAATGACACTAGGGACATGATATTAGCAGCATGACACTAGGGGCATGACACTAGCGGCATGACACTAGGTGCATGACACTAGGGACATGATATTAGCAACATGACACTAGCGGCTTGACACTAGGGGCATGACACTAGCGGCATGACACTAGGGGGCATGACACTAGGGGGCATGACACTAGCGGCATGACACTAGGGGCATGACACTAGCGGCATGACACTAGGGGCATGACACTAGGGGGCATGACACTAGCGGCATGACACTAGGGGCATGACACTAGCGGCATGACATTAGTGGCCTGACACTAGGGGCATGACACTAGGGGCATGGCACTAGGGGCATGACACTAGGGGGCATGGCACTAGGGGGCATGACACTAGCGGCATGACACTAGGGGCATGACACTAGGGGCATGACACTAGCGGCATGACACTAGCGGCATGACACTAGCGGCATGACACTAGAGGCATGACACTAGGGGCATGACACTAGTGGCATGACACTAGGGGCATGACACTAGGGGCATGACACTAGCGGCATGACACTAGGGGCATGACACTAGCGGCATGACACTAGGGGCATGACACTAGCGGCATGACACTAGGGGCATGACACTAGCGGCATGACACTAAGGGCATGACACTAGCGGCATGACACTAGCGGCATGACACTAGGGGCATGACACTAGCGACATGACACTAGAGGCATGACACTAGAGGCATGACACTAGGGGCATGACACTAGAGGCATGACACTAGGGGCATGACACTAGAGGCATGACACTAGCGGCATGACACTAGGGGCATGACACTAGGGGGCATGACACTAGCGGCATGACACTAGAGGCATGACACTAGCGGCATGATACTAGCGGCATGACACTAGGGGCATGGCATTATGGGCATGACACTAGCGGCATGACACTAGGGGCATGACACAAGGGGCACGACACTAGGGGGCATGACACTAGGGGCATGACACTAGGGGGCAAGGCACTAGGGGCATGACACTAGGTGCATGACACTAGCGGTCTGACACTAGCGGCATGACACTAGGGACATGACACTAGGTGCATGACACTAGCGGCATGACACTAGCGGCATGACACTAGGGTGCATGACACTAGCGGCATGACACTAGGGTGCATGACACTAGCGGCATGACACTAGCGGCATGACACTAGGGTGCATGACACTAGCAGCATGAAACTAGGGTGCATGACACTAGCGGAATGACACTAGCGGAATGACACTAGGGTGCATGACACTAGCGGCATGACACTAGGGTGCATGATACTAGCGGCATGACACTAGGGTGCATGACACTAGCGGCATGACACTAGCGGAATGACACCCCCACCCCAGCACACCATCCTCACCTCTCACACAGCATGTTACATCAACAGTCCCCAGGGGAGAACATATTGGGCACTGTAAAGTAGCGGCTGACCAACCTCCATGTTTTCTGTGTAACGGTTACTTAGGTTAGGTGGGTGGCTTGGGTTCGGGCTTTATAGTACCCCATATTTACACCTTTGCGGCAACTCAGGAAAACGGGCTGCACAATGAGCCGTGTGCAGCCCGTCCTCCTTGGGGTCCCCAACGTCAAGAAACTGACGTACTAAAGTGCCCTTATCCTAACCTGCCAGAGGACCCAAAACAGAAAACGGAACAGTATGCCAATGTCGCGAGCCGCTAACATTCTCTAGTACGATAAATTTTGGCCTTAGGGAGAGTATACGTCAAAATGCGACGTGTTATCAGGAGGGCGGGTTGTACTGGAGGTCTGGCTTGAAGATGGACAGTAACGCAGGACATGTCCACGTCTGTCCCCAGACGCCACACTGATGACATCAGGGAGACGGGAAGCGATTGTGCTGCACAACCAGTTCTGGCAGCGTAATACAGGGTTGGCGGTATATGGGGAGAGGCAGCAGGTGTTACTGTAACACACAAGGACAGTGACTGTCTCTACCCAGGTGTCTGCACCTCTGCTCCCTGCTCTGTCTTTTAATATCTACACATTCATTATGCCTAGTTGCATGTGTCGCAATGGCGGCCAATGCAAATTAAAACATTTATCTTTAATTTTTTTATTTAAAAATGTGGTCATGAATGCACATGTAGAATAATGGATCATATCCGGAGCACTGTATAAACTAAAACATTATTTTAAAGTGAACAAATCCACAAGGGCCGTGATGAGGGTTCGAACCGACGCCCGGGATGTTCCCACCTGCGCCTTAGTCAGCTGTACCAAGACATGGTAAAAATAATTGCAACCTGGAGTGCTGCTCCCCTCACGAGGATCCTGAAGTTTCTCCGAAGCCCAGTCGGGTTTTCACACACAACCCCCCCCCCCCCCCCATACACCAAGGCTCCGTTCCCCCTCTACTCCCTTACTTCAATACAAACAGAAATCACAATAGCGTGATATATCGCCTGATATATATAGCGTGATATTACTAAGGCGCATCTGGGAACATCCCCTGCGTGGGTTCGAACCTTCATCACGGCCCTTGTGAATTTGTTCATATGATATATCATTCTATTGTGACTTCCGTGTGCATTATTTTAAAATGCTTCCTAGTTACTATCTTAAATTACAAATGAGGATATATTAAGCAGGCGATGAGTCACAATAACATGGCTGAAGTATGTTGACCAGACCACACACTAGAAGTTGAAGGGACGACGACGTTTCGGTCCGTCCTGGACCATTCTCAAGTCGATTGTCTTGACAATCAACTTGAGAATGGTCCAGGACGGACCGAAACGTCGTCGTCCCTTCAACTTCTAGTGTGTGGTCTGGTCAACGAGGATATATTAACTTTGATGAACTTGAGGCCAATGTTGTGTCAGTCTCATGATGCTTAGCGTCAGTCTCATGGTAGCTATTCTTCAAGTGTTACAGGGGCGGCTGGTGGGTGTTGAGGAAGGTGGCTGACCACTGCCCGCGCCACTGGCAAGGGGAAGATATAGTTTGTTTACTAAATTTTCACAACATTTCTCCGGCGTCGCCTCTTGTGCGCCCTGTAGTGCTTGGTGACCTTGGCCAGCTCCTGGTGCTCCCTCGTCTGCAAGTACAGGAATTACTGTTAATTACAGTCACTTTAGAGGAGACAAGGTATTGTGAACATCGTAAGCCTCGCTCAGCCAGTCATCCAGGCTACACAGCCAGTCAGCCAGGCTACACAGCCAGTCAGCCAGGCCACACAACCAGTCAGCCAGGCTACACAACCAGTCAGCCAGGCTACACAGCCAGTCAGCCAGGCTACACAACCAGTCATCCAGGCTACACAGCCAGTCAGCCAGGCTACACAACCAGTCAGCCAGGCTACACAGCCAGTCAGCCAGGCTACACAGCCAGTCAGCCAGGCTACACAACCAGTCAGCCAGGCTACACAACCAGTCAGCCAGACTACACAACCAGTCAGCCAGGCTACACAGCCAGTCAGCCAGGCTACACAGACAGTCAGCCAGGCTACACAGCCAGTCAGCCATGCTACACAGCCAGTCAGCCAGGCTACACAGCCAGTCAGCCAGGCTACACAGCCAGGCCACGCAACCAGTCAGCCAGGCCACACAACCAGTCAGCCAGGCCACACAGCCAGTCAGCCAGGCTACACAACCAGTCAGCCAGGCTACACAGCCAGTCAGCCAGGCCACACAGCCAGTCAGCCAGGCCACACAGCCAGTCAGCCAGGCCACACAACCAGTTCTTGACACACACTGTACTCCCCTTCATATAGTCTAGGGCAGCTAGTTCTTGACACACACTGTACTTCCCTTCATATAGTCTAGGGCAGCTAGTTCTTGACACACACTGTACTTCCCTTCATATAGTCTAAGGCAGCTAGTTCTTGACACACACTGTACTCCCCCTTCATATAGTCTAGGGCAGCTAGTTCTTGACACACACTGTACTCCCCTTCATATAGTCTAGGGCAGCTTGTTCTTGACACACACTGTACTCCCCTTCATATAGTCTAGGGCAGTGTTACGGCAACCCGTTCTCGCAAATTCGTATAGTCAATATTGACTTATTAAATAAGTGCATAGGTGACATACTAAACATAATAGATACCCTTAAAAAACTTCATAGAAAACACCGACCTTACCTAACCTACTTAGTATGTTAAGATAAGCATCTTATTGCTTCTTAATTACAATTATTACTTAACCTATTATAGGTATAGGTTAAGTAATAATTGTAATTACGAAGCAATAAGATGCTTATCTTAACATACTAAGTAGGTTAGGTAAGGTCGGTGTTTTCTATGAAGTTTTTTAAGGGTATCTATTATGTTTAGTATGTCACCTATGCACTTATTTAATAAGTCAATATTGACTATACGAATTTGCGAGAACGGGTTGGTTACGGACCCGAGTCCAGCGTCGGAGCACGGAGCAGCGACGACAGCGCCATCTGTGAGTCCGCTCCCGAAACCCACTCCAAATGGACGACGCCATCTAGTGGTGACAGGATAGACCAGCAATAAGTGTTGGATTCCTGTCCTAGTCAGCTCATGACGTAGCCGCTGCTGACCTCTGGTGAGGTAGTGCTTAGACAGTGAACGCAATCTATGGAGTGAAGAGGTGGACGTTTCTGTCTAAGCTTGTGAGTGAAGCGTCCCATGATGTGCCTGATTGCAGAGTCGACCTGGGACTGCTGTGTTGGACGATGGAGCAGTCTACCCAAGGCAGCCAAGGTCTCTTCACGAGTCTGCTTTGAAGAAGCTGTGAGCCACCCCTGGACTAACTCTATTGAGAGTGTAATAGCCTGCCTGAGGCGTGGCAGTGTCGGGAATCGCCTTATCCGGGGCTGGCTGGTGGAAGAGACTAGCCACTGTGGTGCTTAATGAGAAGAGTGATCAGCGGGTCACACGAGGCTCCTGCCTAGGGCTCGCAACCCTAGTATCAGTTGTGGAGTGGCCTGACAGCGAGGCTGACCGGTACCTGCCAGCTATAGGCTGGATTGTGGTTGAAGGCCATCACGACGGGGCACCCAGTGGGACTGTGATTTGGCTGGCTCTGTGGCCAGGGTAGATTCGTCGTAGAGTTATCGTGGATTCATCGTGAGCCAGGGAAGCAGAGACCAGGGCTACCCAGTAGAAGCATCACCGAGTGTTGAGCGTCTTCAAAGAGGGAGACCTCATTGCACATTGTGTAGTAATAATTCCCTTTTATGACTTTAAATTATGTTGGTGGAAATATATATATAAATTGGAATATTTGTATCCCTCCCCCTTTAGTTTTACTTGCATTACGGAACACACCCCTTGAAAGCCTCTACTAACTTGGGGCCGGATTCCCAAACTCTACTACCATCAGAGAAGAACCCGGTTGCGTCCCGGTAGGGCCGTAACAGGCAGCTAGTTCCTGACACACACTGTACTTCCCTTCATATAGTGGTTGCAACCAGCTTTTGCATTAAACAGTACATATATGACTTACTGCTTATAGTCATATTTCGCTTATAAATAAGTATATATGTGACGTAGTCCAAGCCAGCTGGGTTGTTAATTACCTTAGCAGTACGAATTCCTGCATGTTAATTTGGACAAACATGACCACCAACCTCAAGAATACTGACGTTGTACAACACTTGCACAGTGCTCGCCCTGCTACTCGGAAGCGATTTGGACAGGGTTCGAAACTGTGTACAGAGTTATATGGAAGGGAAGGAACTATGAAGGGGAAAAGCGCCAAGTTGTATAGAGACTTACAGTGTTGTATGGGGACTTACAGTGTTGTATGGGGACTTACAGTGTTGTATGGGGACTTGCAGTGTTGTATGGGGACTTACAGTGTTGTATGGGGACTTACAGTGTTGTATGGGGACTTACAGTGTCGTATGGGGACTTACAGTGTTGTATGGAGACTATGTATAGCGTTTTATGGGAGATGTGTACAGAATTGTATGTAGACAGCAGTATGAACCATGTACAAGTATGTAGAGGGAAGTATATACCATATACCTCCATGTAGAGGGAAGTATATGCCATATACCTCCATGTAGAGGGAAGTATATACCATATACCTCCATGTAGAGGGAAGTATATGCCATATACCTCCATGTAGAGGGAAGTATATGCCATATACCTCCATGTAGAGGGAAGTATATACCATATACCTCCATGTAGAGGGAAGTATATGCCATATACCTCCATGTAGAGGGAAGTATATACCATATACCTCCATGTAGAGGGAAGTATATGCCATACACGTTCATGTAGAGGAAGTATATACCATACACGTTCATGTAGAGGGAAGTATATACCATACACGTTCATGTAGAGGGAAGTATATACCATACACGTTCATGTAGAGGGAAGTATATACCATACACGTTCATGTAGAGAGAAGTATATACCATACACGTTCATGTAGAGGGAAGTATATACCATACACGTTCATGTAGAGAGAAGTATATACCATACACGTTCATGTAGAGGGAAGTATATGCCATACACGTTCATGTAGAGAGAAGTATATGCCATACACGTTCATGTAGAGGGAAGTATATACCATACACGTTCATGTAGAGAGAAGTATATACCATACACGTTCATGTAGAGAGAAGTATATACCATACACGTTCATGTAGAGGGAAGTATATACCATACACGTTCATGTAGAGAGAAGTATATGCCATACACGTTCATGTAGAGGGAAGTATATACCATACACGTTCATGTAGAGGGAAGTATATACCATACACGTTCATGTAGAGGGAAGTATATACCATACACGTTCATGTAGAGAGAAGTATATACCATACACGTTCATGTAGAGGGAAGTATATACCATACACGTTCATGTAGAGAGAAGTATATACCATACACGTTCATGTAGAGGGAAGTATATGCCATACACGTTCATGTAGAGAGAAGTATATGCCATACACGTTCATGTAGAGAGAAGTATATACCATACACGTTCATGTAGAGGAAGTATATACCATACACGTTCATGTAGAGGAAGTATACACCATACACGTTCATGTAGAGGAAGTATATACCATACACGTTCATGTAGAGAGAAGTATATACCATACACGTTCATGTAGAGAGAAATATATACCATACACGTTCATGTAGAGGGAAGTATATACCATACACGTTCATGTAGAGGAAGTATATACCATACACGTTCATGTAGAGGAAGTATACACCATACACGTTCATGTAGAGGAAGTATATACCATACACGTTCATGTAGAGGGAAGTATATACCATACACGTTCATGTAGAGGAAGTATACACCATACACGTTCATGTAGAGGAAGTATATACCATACACGTTCATGTAGAGGAAGTATATGCCATACACGTTCATGTAGAGAGAAGTATATACCATACACGTTCATGTAGAGGGAAGTATATACCATACACGTTCATGTAGAGGGAAGTATATACCATACACGTTCATGTAGAGAGAAGTATATACCATACACGTTCATGTAGAGAGAAGTATACACCATACACGTTCATGTAGAGGAAGTATATACCATACACGTTCATGTAGAGGGAAGTATATACCATACACGTTCATGTAGAGAGAAGTATATGCCATACACGTTCATGTAGAGGAAGTATATACCATACACGTTCATGTAGAGAGAAGTATATACCATACACGTTCATGTAGAGGGAAGTATATACCATACACGTTCATGTAGAGGGAAGTATATACCATACACGTTCATGTAGAGGGAAGTATATACCATACACGTTCATGTAGAGGGAAGTATATACCATACACGTTCATGTAGAGGGAAGTATATACCATACACGTTCATGTAGAGGGAAGTATATGCCATACACGTTCATGTAGAGGGAAGTATATACCATACACGTTCATGTAGAGAGAAGTATATACCATACACGTTCATGTAGAGGGAAGTATATACCATACACGTTCATGTAGAGAGAAGTATATACCATACACGTTCATGTAGAGAGAAGTATATACCATACACGTTCATGTAGAGGGAAGTATATACCATACACGTACATAGCGACAGAAGAAGGACAGCTTCACAAACAGAGCTCTCAGCAGACCAGGTGACAGACATTGGGGGGGGACTGCGGTCAATACAGGAAATTACACCGACAATTGGAGACCTGTAAATCAGTGCCACACTTTGTAAACAGAGACGGCGGCCACTCAACAGTGTTTACAACACACTCTGGCTGGCTCCGGCACCATGGCATCACCTCAATGACAAACAACGTAAATACGAACACTAAAACATCAAGGTGGTCGCGAACATGAAGTGTATGACAAGGTCATACTCGAACACCAGGGAATGACAGTGTGCATTAAGCTGCAACAACTGCAACCAAGAGGAACACTTTAGAGCTCAACATTGCACAGAGCCCAGCTGAGCTAGTGTGGCAGATCCTGAGGTGGCAGCCGCAGGTCAGCGGCTGCCACCTCAGGATCTGTGGGACGGGAAGAGAAATCTACCAATTATGAACCAGTTATTCTTTTGACAGAACACAAGGAAATATTAGAGGTAAACATTCGCTGAGTTACGCTCGCAGGTCCAATTTTCAGGAGAAGGGAGATGGAGAAATTTACTACTGTACCGTAGAGGGTGACTGAAGGTGAAGGAAAGACTCAGTATATGTATACTCCCCAAGGGATTCCCTAGGGACTCCCCAGGGACTCCTCAAGGGACACCCTAAGGGATTCCGTAGGGACTCCCTAGGGACTCCCCAGGGGCTCCCAGGGACTCCCCAAGGGACTCCCCAAGGGATTCCCTAGGGACTCCCCAGGGACTCCCCAAGGGATTCGCTAGGGACTCCCCAGAGACTCCCCAAGGGATTCCCTAGGGACTCCCCAGGGACTCCCCAAGGGATTCCCTAGGGACTCCCCGGGGACTCCCCAAGGGATTCCCTAGGGACTCCCCGGGGACTCCCCAAGGGATTCCCTAGGGACTCCCCAAGGGATTCCCTATGGACTCCCCAGGGACTCCTCAAGGGACTCCCTAAGGGATTCCGTAGGGACTCCCAAGGGACTCCCCAAGGGACTCCCCAGGGACTCCATAGGGACTCCCCAGGGACTCCACAGGGACTCCCCAAGAGATTCCCTAGGGACTCCCCAGGGACTCCCCAAGGGACTCCCCAAGGGATTCCCTAGGGACTCCCCAGGAACTCCCTAAGGGATTCCCTAGGGACTCCCCAGGGACTCCCCAAGGGACTCCCCTGGGACTCCCTAGGGACTCCCCAGGGTCTCCCCAAGGGACTCCTCAAGGGACTTCCCAAGGGACTCCCCAAGGGACTCCCCAAGGGATTCCCTAGGGACTCCCCAGGAACTCCCCAAGGGACTCCCCAAGGGATTCCCTAGGGACTCCCCAAGGGACTCCCCAAGGGATTCCCTAGGGACTCCCCAGGGACTCCCCAAGGGATTCCCTAGGGACTCTCCAGGGACTCCCCAGGGACTCCCCAAGGGATTCCCTAGGGACACTTCAAGAAACGTCGACGTTCGAGGGAATGTTCACCCGTCCACATACCTGGGGGCCGTGTGCCAGGTTCAGGGAGCTCATTGTCCCAACTCTGGACACCACGAGGTCTCTGCTTACGTGAATTAATGATATTAGTTTTGCTTCCTTAAGAATAAATTTACGGTTAATACGATCTACTTTACTAAAAGATTTATTGCCCCTTTATAGGCTCTATAGAATCTATTATCACTCCGTCTATCAGGCGTCTCTCATTAATACTTAAACAGTTGTATACAATTCTACAGTTATTAATTTAAAATACTATGATTAAAATCCAAGCAATGGGTAGCAATGGAATGATTTTAATGTTTACTATTTTTGTTTTTGTTCATCAACTCTTTGTGTCTAAACCACGACCAGTCTCGCCCACATATGCTAAATTGTAAGCATTATAACTTATCACAAACACCATGGCCGCTACCAGGGCCGCTACCATGGCCGCTACCATGGCCGCTACAAGGGCAGCTACCATGGCTGCTACCAGGGCCGCTACCATGGCCGCTACAAGGGCAGCTACCATGGCTGCTACCAGGGCCGCTACCATGGCCGCTACAAGGGCAGCTACCATGGCTGCTACCATGGCCGCTACCATGGCCGCTACCAGGGCCGCTACCAGGGCCGCTACCATGGCCGCTACCAGGGCAGCTACCATGGCCGCTACCAGGGCCGCTACCATGGCCGCTACCAGGGCCGCTACCATGGCCGCTACCATGGCCGCTACAAGGGCAGCTACCATGGCCGCTACCATGGCCGCTACAAAGGCAGCTACCATGGCTGCTACCAGGGCCGCTACCATGGCCGCTACAAGGGCCATGGTACCATGGCTGCTACCAGGGCCGCTACCATGGCCGCTACAAGGGCCATGGTACCATGGCTGCTACCAGGGCCGCTACCATGGCCGCTACAAGGGCAGCTACCATGGCTGCTACCATGGCCGCTACCATGGCCGCTACCAGGACCGCTACCAGGGCCGCTACCAGGGCCGCTACCATGGCCGCTACAAGGGCAGCTACCATGGCTGCTACCAGGGCCGCTACCATGGCCGCTACAAGGGCAGCTACCATGGCTGCTACCAGGGCCGTAGTAGTAGGGATGACACGCCACAGGGGATTTTTTTTTTCTGGGAGAAAATTCCCCTGTAGCGTGTCGGGGTTTTCAGGTGAATTTAGAAATTCCCCTGTAGTGTGTCGGGGTTTTCAGGTGAATTTAGAAATTCCCCTGTAGCATGTCAAGGTTTTCAGGGGAATTTGGGAAGTCACAGATTTGGAAGTAAGGATTTCTTAAGAAAAAATAATTTCCGAGACTTAGAAGTTTGTTAAAGGTCTTATGGGAGAAATTCAAATTCGTGTTTATGAGCCAGGGTTTTCAGGTAATTTTGTCAGTCACAGATTTTAGAAGTTGTAAAAGTTCTTATAATGAAAAATAATGTCATACGAGTTTGTTAAAGTTCTTATGATGAAAAATAATTTCCAAGACTTTAGAAGTTTGTTAAAGTCTTATCATGAAATAATGTCATACGACTTTTGTTAAAAGTTCTTATTTGTTTCTTACTTAGAAACTAGTATATTGCTATATATCTGAATCATTTCCCTGCCATCCCCCCTCCCTCACCTTTCCCTCCCCCTGCGTCTCCCACTCATACCTCACACCCCCTCCCTCCCCCCTTACCTCACAATCTCTCGCGTCACCTGTATTTACCTTACGCCGGCCAGCCAGACGCCTCGTGCAGGTCACCTCTTATCTTATCTTATCTTCTCCATAATATCTGGACCGTCCCTCTCTCTCTCTCTCTCTCCTCCTATTTCCTTACAACTATTTTCAGAGTTTCAAATAATCATAGAAGTTTATTTATATGTTTATGACCGAATTTGTAAAAGGACCATTTTCAGAGAATATTGTCTTAGATGTTTTGTTAAGGAAAACAGACAACTTAGCCATAACATTTAGTTTTATATCCATTTACGGCTATTTCACCTGTAAAGATCAAATTGAACAGAGTCCAGTTATATACAGAATTTCGTCAGAGACCATTTATACCTAAAAATTAATAGAGTCCACTTTGTGAGCAAAATTAGTCAGAGACAGTTTTTAGCTCATATTTCATCAGAGTCCAATTATCAACAGAAATTCACCAGAGTCTACTTTGAGAGCAAAATTAGTCAGAGACAGTTTTAAGCTCAAATTTCATCAGAGTCCATTTTATACCCAATTTTCGTCAGAGTCCAGTTTTAAGCTCAAATTTCATCAGTGTCCTGTAATCTGTGAAAATTCATCAGAGTCCAGTTCTTGATCGAAATTCATCAGAGTCCAATTAAAGACCCAAATTTGACAGAGACCACATTTTCGCTACTAGCAGTCCAATCCCCCTGAAATTTTAAACAGTCATATTTCAGACGTAGTAAATAAGATCAAGTCAGTTACTGAGCTCCAGCTCTTGTCCCCCTGTATTTGCATATTTTCTCTATATTCAGCTGTGTTCTTCACATTTTTTTTCCATGTTTTCTGTGTTCATTCCATGTTCTACAGATGTTCACAGCATGCTCAGTTCAATACTTTTCACCTGTTTTCCCCGTATGTTCACTATGTTCTTTGTCATGTTTTTCATGTACATCATATGTTCTCTGTATAACTTTTATACTCAATATTCATGTTTTCAATGTTCTTAGCTTGTTCTTCACATGTTAAGTGATCATTCTTTGTATTCCCTATGTTCCTTATCATGTCTTCATATTCTCTATAAGTTCATATTCCCTGCATGTTCACTCTATTCATCAACTTTTTCTTACATGTTTTCTGTGTTCACCGTATGTTCACTGTTCATTCTCCTACTTAACCTCAATTTTTTTTATGTTCTTTGTTTCTTTAAACCAATTTGTTTCTTCCATTCACTAACTAGTTCTTTGTCAAATAATATTATACTGCAATACAGTTGCCTCAACAATTATAGTCACCCAGTTTTTATTTGCAAACTATGTCAAAGTAATTCTCGTAGTCAACTTAATAGTTCCACCAACCCCGTTCTTAAACAAATCTACACTTTATTCAGTTCAAAATTTACAAAGACAAACCTTTCTTGTAACTTCTTAACTAAAAATCTTTCGCCAATCAACTAAAACATAGTCACTTTCGTCATTTCTCAACTAAACATATTATCCAATCAACCAAAAAATAGTCAAAGGAATCTTTCCAACACTGTTCATAACTAAACTTATTCCCTAGTCATCAGAAAATAACCGTGTTCTTCATGTTTCATTGTCATTTCATAACTAAAATTATCCATCAATCAACAGAAAAAGTCATATTCATCATCATTGTTCCTAACTAAAATTATGTTTTGTTAAGTAAGAAAATATAGTCAAAGATATCTTTCATCGTCGTTCTTAACTGACATTATACTTTGGGGAGCACAAAAATAGTCTCCCTCGTCATGTTTTGTCTTTTTCCTTAACTAAAGTATTCATCAGTCAACTAAAAAATAGTTACTTCATCATGTTTCCTTGTCATTTCTTAACTGAAGTATCACTTCTCTCATCTGAAAATAGTCATGTGTAGCCGCTTTCCAACACTGTTCTTAACTAAAATATCCTTTCACTTCGCTAAAATAGTCATATTCATCATTGTTCCTAACTAAAATTATATGTCGTTAAGTAAGAAATATAGTCAAAGACACTCTTCGAGACATCAAAGTTACACTCAAAGACTTCCTTTGAGACATCAAAAAACATCCTTTAAGACTTCAAGGGCACTCTTAGAGATATCAAAGACACTCTCAAACACTCAAAAATTTACTCGCATCCTCAAAGTTATTCTCAAAGTCATCAAAAAGTTAATCTCAGTCATCAAAATGCTATTCTCTAAGTAGCCTTTCATTCATCAGAAAAACTTTCTAAGACATCTTCGTTCATTAAAGTTAATCTCAGAGGCATAAAAGTTATTCTCAGAGTCATCAAAAAGTTAATCTCAGTCATCAAAATGCTATTCTCTAAGTAACCTTTCGTTCATCAGAGAATCTTTCTAAGACATCTTCGTTCATTATAGTTAATCTCAGAGGCATAAAAGTTATTCTCAGAGCTATCAAAATTATTCTCTATGCCATCAAAAAGTATTTTCTCGTTCATCAAAGTTAATCTCAGAGTTAACAAAGGTAATCTCTAACTCACTTTCGTTCAACATATTAATTCTCTAAGTCCTCAAAGTTATTCTCTAAGACAACAAAGGTATTCTCTAAGACAACAAAGTCTTTCTCAGAGCTATCAAACTTGTTCTCAAAGTCATCAAAGTTATTCCAAGAGACGTCAAAGTTAATCTAAGACATCATCTTTCATCAAAGATATTCTCTCTAAGCCATCAATGTTCTTCTAAGACATAAAAGTTATTCTCTATGTCATCAAAAAGTTATTCTCTGAGCTAACAAAATACTACTCATGTTCTCAAAGTCATCAAAGTTATTCACAGAGTCATCAAAGTTATTCTGTAACTCACTTTTGTTCATTAAAGTTAATTTCTATGTTATAAAAGTTATTCTCAGAGACATCTAAAGTTAATCTTGCTCTTCAAAGTTGTTCTCTAAGACATAAAAGTTATTCTCTAAGACATCAATGTTGTTCTCTAAGACATCAATGTTGTTCTCTAAGACATCAAAGATGTTCTCTAAATCATAAAAGTTAATCGTTAAGTCACCTTCGTTCATTAGAGAAACTTTCCAATCCATATTCGTTGACCAAAGTTATTCTCAGTCATCAAAGTGATCTCTAATTCACCTTCGTTCACCAAAAGTTGTTCTCTAAGACACCTTCGTTCATCAAAGAAACTCTCCTTGTTTGTTACGGCCCTCTCGGGACGCAACGGGGTCCTTACTCTGATGTTGTTAGAGGAAGATATATGTATCCGTTCCCGAGCCAGTATTGGCTATCAAGGGATGAGATCCGTGACGCAAGTAACTTAAAGGGAGTAGGGAAAGAAAGCTAAGAACTTAATATTATAATTACCATCACCGTTTAAATATAAAGAATAAATAGGTGCACAAAGGGGAGGGGTATTAACACTTTGCAAGGGGATTAATCCTCAATCGTGGTCTTCTGCTGAAGACGCTGGTGCCACACCACTTGGTGCTGAGTCCTTGGTGCTTTCTTCGTGGCCTCACGACGTGTCCTCTGAGAATGCCGAGCCTACCCGGGCCACAGGTCAGCCAAAACGCAGGTCCACTGGGGGCACCGTCGTGGAGGCCGTCAACCACACGTCCAGCTGGTCTGCTGGCAGGTACTGAGCCACCAAGGCTGGTACGGCCACTCCACGAACGATATAAGGGGTACGCCCTAGACAGGAGTCTCGTGTGATATCACAAATCACCCTCCTGTCCTCAATACCCCAGTGGATTATCGTCTCCAACAGTCGGTCCCGGGTAAATCCTTTCACTGCCACTCCACTGGCAGGCTAACACACCACAGTGTTCTTCTGGGGGGACGACGTCACAACAGCTGCAGCAAACTTCACCGTATGGAGACTGGCTGCCTCGGGTAGACTGACTCAACCTTCAACACAGTGGTCCCAGGTCGACTCTGTAAACAGACACGTCATCAATAACCGGGACACTAATACATCTCACTTACGGGCTCGGGCGCAAACACCTGACGTATCCAGTCCATAGATGGCGCTGTCGTCGGAGCACCACCTCACCAGAGGTCAGGGGCGGCGGTGTTGAGCGCTGAACCAGACTGGAAACTGGTCCTCGAGGCCAGTACACGCTGTCCTCACTAGGTGTCGTCGTCCGTTTGGCGGGGGTTTCGGGAGCTGACCCACAGATGGCGTAGTTGTTACTGCTCCTGGCTCGGACGCTGGATCCGGGTTCGTAACATTCTTCCATCATGTTATTCTTTAAGACATCTTCAGTCATAAAATTTCTCTCCAAAATGTAACTAGTTCAGCTTTTCATACCAAACCTGCACTTCTGTTAAAACATATTTTCTTAGTCACTTCACCCTAAAACTGTTCTCAGAACTACACTGCCCAAATCCTACGTAACCTATCCTCTCCACCCAATGTTACTTAGTTAACGTAACGTTCCTAAACCTAACTTTACCTATCCTAACATAACTTACCTTACCTTACCTATCTTACCTAACTTTACCTATCTTACCTAACTTAACCTTCATAACCTAACTTTACCTATCCTAACATAACTTACCTTACCTTACCTACCTTACCTAACTTTACCTATCTTACCTAACGTAACCTTCATAACCTAACTTTACCTATCCTAACATAACCTACCTTACCTTACCTATCTTACCTAACTTTTCCTATCCTAACATAACTTAACCTTCATAACCTAACTTTACCTATCCTAACATAACCTACCTTACCTTAACTATCTTACCTAACTTTACCTATCCTAACATAACTTACCTTACCTATCATACCTAACTTACCTAACCTAACTTACCTACATTTACCTAACTTACCTACATTACCTAACTTTACCTATCCTAACTTAACTTACCTAACTTACCTACATTTACCTAACTTAACCTGCTTAACCTAACTTTACCTATCCTAACTTAACTTACCTAACTTATCCTGCTTAACCTAACTTACCTACATTGCCTAACTTAACTTAACCTGCTTAACCTAACTTACATAACTTAACCTAACTTACCTAACTTAACCTAACTTACCTAACTTAACCTAACTTACCTACATTTACCTAACTTAACCTGCTTAACCTAACTTTACCTATCCTAACTTACATAGCTTAACCTAACTTACCTAACTTAACCTAACTTACCTACATTTACCTAACTTAACCTGCTTAACCTAACTTTACCTATCCTAACTTAACTTACCTAACTTAACCTAACTTACGTACATTTACCTAACTTAACCTTCTTAACCTAACTTTACCTATCCTAACTTAACTTACCTAACTTATCCTGCTTAACCTAACTTACCTACATTACCTAACTTAACCTGCTTAACCTAACTTACCTAATTTAACCTAACTTTACATATCTTACCTAACTTAACATTCATAACCTAACTTTACCTATCCTAACATAACTTACCTTACATTACCTATCTTACCTAACTTTACCTAACTTACATAACTTAACCTGCTTAACCTAACTTATATAACTTATCTTACCTATCCTAACGTAACCTAACTTGCTTTACCTAACTTATTCTCACATTCCCAAACTGATGTATCCTAACTTATCTAGTCCAGCCAGACATGATCTAACTTACATAATTATTTCTGCTTGTCTTTTGTGTTTCGTCAATCATTGTCTCATATTCATTTACTCATTTCAAGGGTTAATTTCTCAAATGGACATTTTGCATTTCAAGTGTTATTTGTTTAAGATTAGGTGTCTAACCATTTCAAAGGATTTTTGTTAAATATGGGAATTTACTCGTTTCCAGGGCAAATTTCTCAAATGGTCATTTTTGCAGATCAAGGGTTATTTGTTAAAGTTCATCAAGTTGCTCATAAGTTGTATTTATTATGTTTGTTATCATTTATTCTTATTCCCCAACCCCTTAACCTAACTTCTTGTAATCTTAGTGTATTTAGTATGTTCTATCATATGTTCTTATTCCCCAACCCTTTAACCTAACCTCTTGTAATCTTAGTGTATTTAGTATGTTCTATCATATGTTCTTATTCCCCAACCCTTTAACCTAACCTTTCAGATGTAGTTTATTGTGTTTTTTGACGTATTTGTTGAATATATTATCCTTTTCCTAACCTTTCAGATGTAGTTTTTGTTTCTCCTTTTTGTATATTTTTACCCAAACCCACCATCCCACTTAACCTTCTTTCCTTCTTTTACTTTGTTTCTCCTACTCCTTCTAACCCTCCTTTTCTATCTCTCTCCCTTATTCTCTCTCTTCCTCCCCCTCTCACTCACTCATTTGCTCAAATGCTCTCTTGTTTCTCAAATTCAAGTCTTAGTGCTCCCATGCTCTTCCTCCCCCTCTCTCTTACTTTTTTTCTCCTCTTTTCATGCTCTCACTCCCTTGCTCTCTTGTTTTTCTCAATTTCAAGTCTTAGTAGATCTGATTCTTTATTATTGTAATTTTATTATTACTAGGATAAAGAATGAACTTATATGTGAAAACAAAGTAAAAGAAGGAAAGAAGGTTAAGTGGGATGGTGGGTTTGGGTAAAAAATATACAAAAAGGAGAAACAAAAACTACATCTGAAAGGTTAGGAAAAGGATAATATATTCAACAAATACGTCAAAAAACACAATAAACTACATCTGAAAGGTTAGGTTAAAGGGTTGGGGAATAAGAACATATGATAGAACATACTAAATACACTAAGATTACAAGAAGTTAGGTTAAGGGGTTGGGGAATAAGAATAAATGATAACAAACATAATAAATACAACTTATGAGCAACTTGATGAACTTTAACAAATAACCCTTGATCTGCAAAAATGACCATTTGAGAAATTAGCCCTGGAAACGAGTAAATTCCCATATTTAACAAAAATCCTTTGAAATGGTTAGACACCTAATCTTAAACAAATAACACTTGAAATGCAAAATGTCCATTTGAGAAATTAACCCTTGAAATGAGTAAATGAATATGAGACAATGATTGACGAAACACAAAAGACAAGCAGAAATAATTATGTAAGTTAGATCATGTCTGGCTGGACTAGATAAGTTAGGATACATCAGTTTGGGAATGTGAGAATAAGTTAGGTAAAGCAAGTTAGGTTACATTAGGATAGGTAAGATAAGTTATATAAGTTAGGTTAAGCAGGTTAAGTTATGTAAGTTAGGTAACGTTAGGTAAGATAGGTAATGTAAGGTAAGTTATGTTAGGATAGGTAAAGTTAGGTTATGAATGTTAAGTTAGGTAAGATATGTAAAGTTAGGTTAAATTAGGTAAGTTAGGTTAAGTTAGGTAATGTAGGTAAGTTAGGTTAAGCAGGATAAGTTAGGTAAGTTAAGTTAGGATAGGTAAAGTTAGGTTAAGAAGGTTAAGTTAGGTAAATGTACGTAAGTTAGGTTAAGTTAGGTAAGTTAAGTTAGGATAGGTAAAGTTAGGTTAAGCAGGTTAAGTTAGGTAAATGTAGGTAAGTTAGGTTAAGTTATGTAAGTTAGGATAGGTAAAGTTAGGTTAAGCAGGTTAAGTTAGGTAAATGTAGGTAAGTTAGGTAAGTTAGGTTAAGTTATGTAAGTTAGGTTAAGCAGGTTAAGTTAAGTTAGGCAATGTAGGTAAGTTAGGTTAAGCAGGATAAGTTAGGTAAGTTAAGTTAGGATAGGTAAAGTTAGGTTAAGCAGGTTAAGTTAGGTAAATGTAGGTAAGTTAGGTAAGTTAAGTTAGGATAGGTAAAGTTAGGTAATGTAGGTAAGTTAGGTAAATGTAGGTAAGTTAGGTTAGGTAAGTTAGGTATGATAGGTAAGGTAAGTTATGTTAGGATAGGTAAAGTTAGGTAAGATAGTTGAGGTAAGGTAGGTTATGTTAGGATAGGTAAAGTTAGGTTATGAAGGTTAAGTTATGTTAGGATAGGTAAAGTTAGGTAAGATAGGTAAGGTAAGGTAGGTTATGTTAGGATAGGTAAAGTTAGGTTATGAAGGTTACGTTAGGTAAGATAGGTAAAGTTAGGTAAGATAGGTAAGGTAAGGTAAGTTATGTTAGGATAGGTAAAGTTAGGTTATGAAGGTTAAGTTAGGTAAGATAGGTAAAGTTAGGTAAGATAGGTAAGGTAAGGTAAGTTATGTTAGGATAGGTAAAGTTAGGTTTAGGAACGTTACGTTAACTAAGTAACATTGGGTGGAGAGGATAGGTTACGTAGGATTTGGGCAGTGTAGTTCTGAGAACAGTTTTAGGGTAAAGTGACTAAGAAAATATGTTTTAACAGAAGTGCAGGTTTGGTATGAAAAGCTGAACTAGTTACATTTTGGAGAGAAATTTTATGACTGAAGATGTCTTAAAGAATAACATGATGGAAGAAGGAGAGTTTCTTTGATGAACGAAGGTGTCTTAGAGAACAACTTTTGGTGAACGAAGGTGAATTAGAGATCACTTTGATGACTGAGAATAACTTTGGTCAACGAATATGGATTGGAAAGTTTCTCTAATGAACGAAGGTGACTTAACGATTAACTTTTATGATTTAGAGAACATCTTTGATGTCTTAGAGAACAACATTGATGTCTTAGAGAACAACATTGATGTCTTAGAGAATAACTTTTATGTCTTAGAGAACAACTTTGAAGAGCAAGATTAACTTTAGATGTCTCTGAGAATAACTTTTATAACATAGAAATTAACTTTAATGAACAAAGGTGAGTTACAGAATAACTTTGATGACTCTGTGAATAACTTTGATGACTTTGAGAACATGAGTAGTATTTTGTTAGCTCAGAGAATAACTTTTTGATGACATAGAGAATAACTTTTATGTCTTAGAGAAGAACATTGATGGCTTAGAGAGAATATCTTTGATGAAAGATGATGTCTTAGATTAACTTTGACGTCTCTTGGAATAACTTTGATGACTTTGAGAACAAGTTTGATAGCTCTGAGAAAGACTTTGTTGTCTTAGAGAATACCTTTGTTGTCTTAGAGAATAACTTTGAGGACTTAGAGAATTAATATGTTGAACGAAAGTGAGTTAGAGATTACCTTTGTTAACTCTGAGATTAACTTTGATGAACGAGAAAATACTTTTTGATGGCATAGAGAATAATTTTGATAGCTCTGAGAATAACTTTTATGCCTCTGAGATTAACTATAATGAACGAAGATGTCTTAGAAAGATTCTCTGATGAACGAAAGGTTACTTAGAGAATAGCATTTTGATGACTGAGATTAACTTTTTGATGACTCTGAGAATAACTTTGATGCCTCTGAGATTAACTTTAATGAACGAAGATGTCTTAGAAAGTTTCTCTGATGAATGAAAGGCTACTTAGAGAATAGCATTTTGATGACTGAGATTAACTTTTTGATGACTTTGAGAATAACTTTGAGGATGCGAGTAAATTTTTGAGTGTTTGAGAGTGTCTTTGATATCTCGAAGAGTGCCCTTGAAGTCTTAAAGGATGTTTTTTGATGTCTCAAAGGATGTCTTCGAGTGTAACTTTGATGTCTCGAAGAGTGTCTTTGACTATATTTCTTACTTAACGACATATAATTTTAGTTAGGAACAATGATGAATATGACTATTTTAGCGAAGTGAAAGGATATTTTAGTTAAGAACAGTGTTGGAAAGCGGCTACACATGACTATTTTCAGATGAGAGAAGTGATATTTCAGTTAAGAAATGACAAGGAAACATGATGAAGTAACTATTTTTTAGTTGACTGATGAATACTTTAGTTAAGGAAAAAGACAAAACATGACGAGGGAGACTATTTTTGTGCTCCCCAAAGTATAATGTCAGTTAAGAACGACGATGAAAGATATCTTTGACTATATTTTCTTACTTAACAAAACATAATTTTAGTTAGGAACAATGATGATGAATATGACTTTTTCTGTTGATTGATGGATAATTTTAGTTATGAAATGACAATGAAACATGAAGAACACGGTTATTTTCTGATGACTAGGGAATAAGTTTAGTTATGAACAGTGTTGGAAAGATTCCTTTGACTATTTTTTGGTTGATTGGATAATATGTTTAGTTGAGAAATGACGAAAGTGACTATGTTTTAGTTGATTGGCGAAAGATTTTTAGTTAAGAAGTTACAAGAAAGGTTTGTCTTTGTAAATTTTGAACTGAATAAAGTGTAGATTTGTTTAAGAACGGGGTTGGTGGAACTATTAAGTTGACTACGAGAATTACTTTGACATAGTTTGCAAATAAAAACTGGGTGACTATAATTGTTGAGGCAACTGTATTGCAGTATAATATTATTTGACAAAGAACTAGTTAGTGAATGGAAGAAACAAATTGGTTTAAAGAAACAAAGAACATAAAACAAATTGAGGTTAAGTAGGGGAAGAAAACACAGTGAACATACGGTGAACACAGAAAACATGTAAGAAAAAGTTGATGAATAGAGTGAACATGCAGGGAATATGAACTTATAGAGAATATGAAGACATGATAAGGAACATAGGGAATACAAAGAATGATCACTTAACATGTGAAGAACAAGCTAAGAACATTGAGAACATGAATATTGAGTATAAAAGTTATACAGAGAACATATGATGTACATGAAAAACATGACAAAGAACATAGTGAACATACGGGGAAAACAGGTGAAAGAATTTAACTGAGCATGCTGTGAACATTTGTAGAACATGGAATGAACACAGAAAACATGGAAAAAAAATGTGAAGAATCAGCTGAATATAGAGAAAATATGCAAATACAGTTGGACAAGAGCTGGAGCTCAGTAACTGACTTGATCTTATTTACTATGTCTGAAATATGACTGTTTAAAATTTCAGGGGGATTGGACTGCTAGTAGCGAAAATGTGGTCTCTGTCAAATTTGGGTCTTTAATTGGACTCTGATGAATTTCGATCAAGAACTGGACTCTGATGAATTTTCACAGATTACAGGACACTGATGAAATTTGAGCTTAAAACTGTCTCTGACTAATTTTGCTCTCAAAGTAGACTCTGGCGAATTTCTGTTGATAATTGGACTCTGATGAAATTTGAGCTTAAAACTGGACTCTGACAAAAATTGGGTATAAAATGGACTCTGTCAAATTTTCACAGATTACAGGACTCTGATGAAATTTGAGCTTAAAACTGTCTCTGACAAATTTTGCTCTCAAAGTAGACTCTGACGAAAATTGGGTATAAAATGGACTCTGTCAAATTTTCGCAGATTACAGGACTCTGATGAAATTTGAGCTTAAAACTGTCTCTGACAAATTTTGCTCTCAAAGTAGACTCTGACGAAAATTGGGTATAAAATGGACTCTGTCAAATTTTCGCAGATTACAGGACTCTGATGAAATTTGAGCTTAAAACTGTCTCTGACTAATTTTGCTCTCAAAGTAGACTCTGGTGAATTTCTGTTGATAATTGGACTCTGATGAAATATGAGCTAAAAACTGTCTCTGACTAATTTTGCTCACAAAGTGGACTCTATTCATTTTTAGGTATAAATGGTCTCTGACGAAATTCTGTATATAACTGGACTCTGTTCAATTTGATCTTTACAGGTGAAATAGCCGTAAATGGATATAAAACTAAATGTTATGGCTAAGTTGTCTGTTTTCCTTAACAAAACATCTAAGACAATATTCTCTGAAAATGGTCCTTTTACAAATTCGGTCATAAACATATAAATAAACTTCTATGATTATTTGAAACTCTGAAAATAGTTGTAAGGAAATAGGAGGAGAGAGAGAGAGAGGGACGGTCCAGATATTATGGAGAAGATAAGATAAGATAAGATAAGAGGTGACCTGCACGAGGCGTCTGGCTGGCCGGCGTAAGGTAAATACAGGTGACGCGAGAGATTGCGAGGTAAGGGGGGAGGGAGGGGGTGTGAGGTATGAGTGGGAGACGCAGGGGGAGGGAAAGGTGAGGGAGGGGGGATGGCAGGGAAATGATTCAGATATATAGCAATATACTAGTTTCTAAGTAAGAAACAAATAAGAACTTTTAACAAAAGTCGTATGACATTATTTCATGATAAGACTTTAACAAACTTCTAAAGTCTTGGAAATTATTTTTCATCATAAGAACTTTAACAAACTCGTATGACATTATTTTTCATTATAAGAACTTTTACAACTTCTAAACTCTGTGACTGACAAAATTACCTGAAAACCCTGGCTCATAAACACGAATTTGAATTTCTCCCATAAGACCTTTAACAAACTTCTAAGTCTCGGAAATTATTTTTCTCTTAAGAAATCCTTACTTCCAAATCTGTGACTTCCCAAATTCCCCTGAAAACCCTGACATGCTACAGGGGAATTTCTAAATTCACCTGAAAACCCCGACACGCTACAGGGAAATTTCTAAATTCACCTGAAAACCCCAACACGCTACAGGGGAATTTTCTCCCAGAAAAAAATTCCCCTGTGGCGTGTCATCCCTACTACTACTGGCCGCTACCATGGCCGCTACCATGGCCGCTACCATGGCCGCTACCATGGCCACTACCAGGACCGCTACAAGGGCAGCTACCATGGCTGCTACCAGGGCCGCTACTATGGCCACTACAAGGGCACCTACCATGGCTGCTACCAGGGCCGCTACCATGGCCGCTACCATGGCCACTACCAGGACCGCTACCATGGCCGCTACAAGGGCAGCTACCATGGCTGCTACCAGGGCCGCTACCATGGCCGCTACAAGGGCAGCTACCATGGCTGCTACCAGGGCCGCTACCATGGCCTCTACCATGGCCGCTACCATGGCCGCTACCAGGGCCGCTACCAGGGCCGCTACCAGGGCAGCTACCATGGCCGCTACCAGGGCAGCTACCATGGCCGCTACCAGGGCCGCTACCATGGTCGCTACCAGGGCCGCTACAATGGCCGCTACCATGGCCGCTACCATGGCCGCTACCAGGGCCGCTACCATGGCCGCTACCATGGCCGCTACCAGGGCCGCTACCAGGGCCGCTACCATGGCCGCTACCAGGGCCGCTACCAGGGCCGCTACCAGGGCCGCTACCATGGCCGCTACCATGGCCGCTACCAGGGCCGCTACCAGGGCCGCTACCATGGCCGCTACCAGGGCCGCTACCAGGGCCGCTACCATGGCCGCTACCAGGGCCGCTACCAGGGCCGCTACCATGGCCGCTACCAGGGCCGCTACCAGGGCCGCTACCATGGCCGCTACCATGGCCGCTACCAGGGCCGCTACCAGGGCCGCTACCATGGCCGCTACCATGGCCGCTACCAGGGCCGCTACCATGGCCGCTACCATGGCCGCTACCTCTGAAGAGTCAACTAATACAAAACCTGTACCCACTATTAAACTATTTTACAGGAACTTCTTTTCGACAGCTTATAAAACGGAGGAAAGGGTCCTGAAAGATATTGTTGATAGGAACGTTATCCCTACTGACAAAAATCAGCTTTTTCCTAACTAAAACCTAACCTTTTTAGGTTTTAGAGTTAGTTAGAAAAACCTAACTTTTTCGCCTACCTAACCTAACCGAACCTATAAAGATAGGTTAGGTTAGGTAGGGTTGGTTAGGTTCGGTCATATGTCTACGTTAATTTTAACTCCAATAAAAAAAATGACCTCATACATAATGAAATAGGTAGCTTTCTCATTTCATAAGAAAAAAATAAAGAAAATATATTAATTCAGGAAAACTTGGCTTATTAGGCAAATCGGGCCTTGCATAGTAGGCCGAGAAGTGCATTCGGGCTACTAGGTACGACATATATATATATATATATGAAGTATATACTGGTAGTGACCTTCTTAGAAGGTCACTACCAAAGATACCTTACAAGCAGAACTTATTGCAGAAGGAGGAAAGAATCGAGGCAATTACAGAAGCACAATACTGTCCCCCGAGCTCAAAGCGGCAGCTAAAAGCCTTCGTGAGAACAAGGAGATAGTTGTCAGGAGAGGTGACAAGTCGCCAATATATGTCATTCTTAAAAAAGACGAATATCTGGCGAAAATGAACATCATACTCTCTTGACCAAACTAAGTTCCAAAGGGTAACGAAGGACACTACAGCCGAATGAAAAGCAAAGGTCAACAAACTGATCGAAACTGTGAACGCCAAGAAATCCGGACTCCACCTGCCAAAGATCATTGGGGAATATAAACCTGGATATGCGTATGGAAATGTCAAGACACACAAGCCTGGAAACCCACTTTGGCCAATCATTAGCCAGATACCCACACCCACGTACAGACTGGCGAAGCGACTCAACGGCCTGCTGACTCCTTATGTTCCTTGCGCCTTCAGCCTGAAGTCTCCAAAGGAATTTGTTGACTTACTGCGGGGCACACAGGCCACAGGGATAAGAGCCTCGTTGGACGTAGAATCGCTGTTTACCAACGTACCTGTGGACGAGACAATCGGAATGATAGCCGACAGAGTGTATCGTGATCCAGCCTGTACTCCTCTTGACATACCAGAAAATATTCTGAGGAAACTACTCCAAGCTTGTACTAAAGAGGCACCCTTCTTGAGCCCGGATGGGCACATGTATAAGCAAGTAGATGGGGTCGCCATGGGTTCTCCCCTAGGTGTCCTGTTTGCAAACTTCTACATGGGTACCATCGAGAAAAAAGTCTTAGTCGACATGAACTTGAAACCGGCCATATACTGCAGGTATGTTGACGACATTTTCACACAGGTACCTGATGTCAGACATCTGCAGGAGCTGAAGGAGGCATTTGAGCAGAGTTCTGTGCTGCGTTTCACTTACGAGATGGAAAAGGATGGGAAGCTGCCCTTTCTAGATGTAACAGTCATGGAAAAGGGCGGAGGTTTCCACACTGCAGTCTACACTAAGGAAACGAGCATAGGAATGTGCCTAAATGCCAACAGCGACTGCCCAGACAGGTACAAGAGGAGTGTTGTTAACGCATATGTCGACCGTGCTCTCAGCCACAGCTCAGAATGGAAGCAAGTCGACGAAGAACTCTGTAGGGTAAGGCAGGTCCTAGTCAATAACGGCTTCTCCAATGGTTTCGTCGAAGACATCATAAGAAGGAAAGTGAAAAGCCATGCAACCTGAAGGGACAACTAACACAACACCTATACCCCCTATTAGACTATTTTACAGGAACTTCTTTTCCACAGCTCATAAAACGGAGGAAAGGGTCCTGAAAGATATTGTTAATAGAAACGTTATTCCTACAGACAAAAATCAGAGGATACAACTGACGATTTACTATAAAACCAGAAAAACGGCCAGCCTACTCATGAGAAACTCTCCAGACACAAAACAGAACGCTTTAAAAGAGACTAACGTCGTCTATGCCTTCAAATGCCCTCTTGGGGACGGTAAGCTCCAAAAAAACCAGTATATAGGCAAGACAACAACATCTCTTTCTAGGCGTTTAACGATGCATAAGCAACAGGGCTCCATTAAGGAACATATAATCTCTTCCCACAACCAAACCATCGCCAGAGAAATCCTAGTAAACAACACAGAAATCATCGATAGATACAGAGATAGCAGGCGGCTTGACGTTTGCGAGGCACTACACATCAAGAAGTCAACACCAGCTATCAACAGCCAATTATTGCACAACTATATTCTACCCACCTCAAGACTCCGCTCCAATATAGAAGCATCAAAAAATATGGACCAATAGGCTTTCTACAAACACTTCTATTCAATACCCATTGTTTCGTGTTCTGTCTTGTGTTGATGAATTTAATACCCTATTAAATACCACCTCACCCCATCCACCTCACTCAAATGTAGATATAAACAAATCGGAGATGTGTAAGTTCTATTCAGTTGTGTATGTGTGAACTAAAGTCTTTGAAAATGTAATAAGTTTTACGAAACGCGCTTAAGTGTCACGTCAGACTAGAAATAAAAATGAATTTTGGAGAATTGATTTTTGAATTACCACCAACAGTGAAAAGAAATGTATGAAAGATTGAGAAAATTCGTGTTAGAATTATTAATCTTACTTTTTCAGTCATATTTAATAATATATATATATATATATATATATATATATATATATATATATATATATATATATATATATATATATATATATGTAACCCATATGTAACTCCTTTTTTGTAACAAAGTTCAAATAAAGTAAATATATATGTGTACATACAAAAGAATGGGGGTGGTAGAAGAAGATAATATTAGTGTTCAGTGAGAAACCACAAGGTCTCCTCTGAATACTTTTTATTTTCTTCTCCGAGGCTATGGGTCCCCACATTGGCACCAGAGGTGGTACCCTCACAAACTTTTTATATATATATATATATATATATATATATATATATATATATATATGTCGTACCTAGTAGCCAGAACGCACTTCTCAGCCTACTATGCAAGGCCCGATTTGCCTAATAAGCCAAGTTTTCCTGAATTAATATATTTTCTCTAATTTTTTTCTTATGAAATGATAAAGCTACCTTTTTCATTATGTATGAGGTCAATTTTATTTTATTGGAGTTAAAATTAACGTAGATATATGACCGAACCTAACCAACCCTACCTAACCTAACCTAACCTAGCTTTATCGGTTAGGTTAGGATAGGTAGCCGAAAAAGTTAGGTTAGGTAGGTTAGGTCATCGAAAAAACATTAATTCATGAAAACTTGGCTTATTAGGCAAATCGGGCCTTGCATAGTAGGCCGAGAAGTGCGTTCTGGCTACTAGGTACGACATATATATATATATATATATATATATATATATATATATATATATATATATATATATATATATATACATATATATGCGAACAAGCCTGAATGGTCCCCAGGACAATATGCAACTGAAAACTCACACCCCAGAAGTGACTCGAACCCATACTCCCAGAAGCAACGCAACTGGTATGTACAAGACGCCTTAATCCACTTGACCATCACGACCGGACAAAATGAGGTGATAGCCGAGGCTATTTGAACCACCCCACCGCCGGCACTCGGATAGTTATCTTGGGCATAGCATTTTACCAAATCACCTCATTCTTCAGTTATTTTATTTTATTCGCTAGTTTTCAGTTATATATATATATATATATATATATATATATATATATATATATATATATATATATATATATATATATATATATATATATATATATATATATATATATATATATATATATATATAGGCGAAAAAGGTAGGTTAGGTTAGGTTAGGTTAGGCAATCGAAAAAACATTAATTCATGAAAACTTGGCTTATTAAGCAAATCGGGCCTTGCATATTAAGCTGAGAAGTGCGTTCTGGCTACTAGGTACGACATATATATATATATATATATATATATATATATATATATATATATATATATATATATATATATATATATATATGTCGTACCTAGTAGCCAGAACGCACTTCTCAGCCTACTATGCAAGGCCCGATTTGCCTAATAAGCCAAGTTTTCCTGAATTAACTTATTTTCTCTAATTTTTTTCTTATGAAATGATAAAGCTACCCATTTCATTATGTATGAGGTCAATTTTGTTTTATTGTAGTTAAAATTAACGTAGATATATGACCGAACTTAACCAACCCTACCTAACCTAACCTAACTTATCTTTATAGGTTAGGTTGGGTTAGGTAGCCGAAAAAGGTAGGTTAGGATAGGTTAGGTAGGTTAGGTAGTCGAAAAAACATTAATTCATGAAAACTTGGCTTATTAGGCAAATCGGGCCTTGCATAGTAGTCCGAGAAGTGCGTTCTGGCTACTAGGTACGACATATATATATATATATATATATATATATATATATATATATATATATATATATATATATATATATATATATATATATATATATATATATATATATATATATATATATTGTCGTACCTAGTAGCCAGAACGCACTTCTCAGCCTACTATGCAAGGCCAAATTTGCCTAATAAGCCAAGTTTTCATGAATTAATTGTTTTTCGACTACCTAACCTACCTAACCTAACCAAACCTAACTTTTTCGGCTACCTAACTTAACCTAACCTATAAAGATAGGTTAGGTTAGGTTAGGTTCGGTCATATATCTACGTTAATTTTAACTCCAATAAAAAAAAAATTACCTCATACATAATGAAATGGGTAGCTTTATCATTTCATAAGAAAAAAATTAGAGAAAATATATTAATTCAGGAAAACTTGGCTTATTAGGCAAATCGGGCCTTGAATAGTAGGCTGAGAAGTGCGTTCTGGCTACTAGGTACGACATATATATATATATATATATATATATATATATATATATATATATATATATATATATATATATATATATATATATATATATATATATATATATTCATATATATATATATATGTATATATATATATATATATATATATATATATATATATATATATATATGTCGTACCTAGTAGCCAGAACGCACTTCTCAGCCTACTATGCAAGGCCCGATTTGCCTAATAAGCCAAGTTTTCATGAATTAATATATTTTCTCTAATTTTTTTCTTATGAAAAGATAAAGCTACCCATTTTATTATGTATGAGGTCAATTATTTTTATTGGAGTTAAAATTAACGTAGATATATGACCGAACCTAACCAACCCTACCTAACCTAACCTAACCTATCTTTATAGGTTAGGTTAGGTTAGGTAGCCGAAAAAGTTAGGTTAGGTTAGGTTAGGTAGGTTAGGTAGTCGAAAAACAATTTATTCATGAAAACTTGGCTTATTAGGCAAATCGGGCCTTGCATAGTAGGCTGAGAAGTGCGTTCTGGCTACTAGGTACGACATATATATATATATATATATATATATATATATGTCGTACCTAGTAGCCAGAACGCACTTCTCAGCCTACTATGCAAGGCCCGATTTGCCTAATAAGCCAAGTTTTCATGAATTAATGTTTATTTGACTACCTAACCTACCTAACCTAACCTAACCTAACTTTTTCTGCTACCTAACCTAACCTAACCTATAACGATAGGTTAGGTTAGGTTAGGTAGGGTTGGTTAGGTTTGGTCATATATCTACGTTAATTTTAACTCAAATAAAAAAAAATTGACCTCATACATAATGAAATGGGTGGCTTTATCATTTCATAAGAAAAAAATTAGAGATAATATATTAATTCAGGAAAACTTGGCTTATTAGGCAAATCGGGCCTTGCATAGTAGGCTGAGAAGTGCATTCTGGCTACTAGGTACGACATATATATATATATATATATATATATAAATATATATATATATATATATATATATATATATATATATATATATATATAAGTATATATATATATATATATATATATACTACTTATATATATATAAGTATATATATATATATATATATATATATATATATATATATATATATATATATATATATATACTTATATATATATATATATATACTTATATATATATATATATACTTGCATAAACCCTAAGTTATATTTAGCACAGAAACTCTTCCCTTATGAGAGAACTGAACCCAGGCTAATCGTGGCCAGCCACTTACCAATACACCATAGTATCAAATCAAATCAAATGTTTATTTAGGTAAGGTACATACATACAAGAGATTTTACAAAGAGTGATGGAATTATAGATAGGGCTAGTACATACAATGCCTAAAGCCACTATTACGCAAAGCGTTTCGGACATGAAAAACTTAGATGACTAAAGCTTAATACTAATTGAGCATAAAGAATAAAATGAGTTGAGAACAAATAAAAAAAGAGATAAAAAAGGGGGGAACATGGCTGAAAAAGCAGCACAAATACAATTCTGTCGACAAACAGCGCCATTTAAAAAAAAAAACAGGCATTGGTTGACAATAGAGGGGTACGGTAGGTTACAGGGAATTTATTAGGTATAGCTTCGTTTTTAACTTAAACTGGTTGAGAGAGGTACAGTCTTTAACATGGTTGGGAAGGTCATTCCACATTCTGGGTCCCTTGATTTGTAGAGCATTTCTAGTTTGATTAAGTCGTACTATAGGAATATCAAAACTGTATTTATTTCTGGTGTGGTGCTCATGGGTTCTGATACAACCTTCAATGAAGCTTTTGAGGTCAGGATTGGCATTACAGTTCAGCGTTTTATATATGTATAATACACATGAGAGAATGTGCAGTGACTTAATATCTAACATATTCAGAGATTTGAGTAGGGGTACCGAGTGATGTCTGGGGCCAGAGTTGGATATTGTCCTAATAGCAGCTTTGTGTTGAGTAATTAGAGGACGTAAATGATTTTGGGTAGTAGAACCCCAAGCACAAATACCATAGTTGAGATATGGATAGATGAGGGAGTAATAGAGAGTAACCAGGGCAGGGCGGGGTACATAATATCTGATCTTAGAAAGAATGCCAACAGTTTTTGAAACTTTTTTTGATATATTTAGAATTTGAGTAGTAGTAGATCAGAAGTAGATCATTAAAAGAGCTTCAACTTTCGTGAAGTGATCAAACAATATAAAATTTGATAATTATCAGAGGGATACTCAAAGCTAATTCAAAATTACAATAATAACTGCAAACTTAATATAAACTTATATAAAAAGAAGTTATGTAGTCCCTGAGCCCACCCTCTGTAACCCTTTCCACTACCGCCCACAAGATGGGTATGGGGTGCATAATAAATGAACTAAACTAACGTCTTTATTATTTGCTTTAGTTGTCGCTTGAGTTGCGTCTTTGATACTCATTTTGAGTGTTGACGTTTTGTACTGTTATATTTGTTTTAATTAGGACATATAATGTAACTTTTGGTGATCAATTTTGTGCAAAATTTATTTTTCTTACAAGGTTTTTAACGGGTGATCTATAAGTGTTTTAAATTATTTTTTGTTTTATATAAGTTCACTGTAAGTTTATAGTTATAATTGTGATTTTAATTTTTAATTAGCTCGGACTGGATTTAAGTAACCAGCTGCACGTCAAGCCAGGACAGTCCCAGGCGAGAAGTCGGCAGTTCACGTCTTGCAGCTGCACCATAGCAGAGGTGCATTAATTTTCTTCTCCTAAATTTCTTCGTTTCTGACACTGCCGCGCTAGTTGTGGAGTCTGGTGATGGTGCGAGCCGCCATAACTCTCGGTTGCAACATTCCTGGACCCGTGTTTGTTGGTGGTGAGACCCTCAGGTCAGGTCCCACACCTGCCCTACACACTGAGTTATGGATTCGCAGTGATTGGCTACAAACACGGGACTGTCTGTAGACAGTGAGTCATAATGACTCACTGTCTGCTGGTGAACTACACTGGCACTACACCCATTAACACTATTGACTGCATCACTACTTTCCACAATGCCACTGGCACACCTGCCTTTAATCATGTCAAACATGCCAACACCAACAACAACAAATTCCTCCTTGCCTCTGAAGACCACCATTTTGCCAGTTTTAAGGAACCTGCTTTTAGTAAACTCGTCCCAACTCCACAAATTTGATGTCCCACATCCCAACTCTCACATCCTTGGCCTGAAGGCCAAGGATGATGGTCGTGATTTTGCTGAATATCCTCCTATTTTTCTCACAACGGTCTTCCTATTATCTCTGTTCTTCCTTCTCAGCTCTTGCTCTCTGCTCCATTCTCACCTACAGTCCGAACTCCATAAAACACCACATCATCAACTGATGAGAATACTATAGTTCCCCCTAGAACCTATAACCCATCAAATCCTGACTGATACAGAAAATGGAACCACTGACCAGACTGCAGACCCTATACTATCCCAAACCGACCCACCCATGTCTCAAGTATTCTCACCTTCTTCTTCTTCTTCTTCTTTTTTTTTTGAGATATATACAAGAGTTGTTACATTCTTGTACAGCCACTAGTATGCGTAGCGTTTCGGGCAGGTCCCTGGAATTCGATCCCCTGCCGCGAAGAATCGTTTTTTCATCCACGTACACATTTTACTGTTGCGTTAAACAGAGGCTACAGTTAAGGAATTGCGCCCAGTAAATCCTCCCCGGCCAGGATACGAACCCATGACATAGCGCTCGCGGAACGCCAGGCGAGTGTCTTACCACTACACCACGGAGACTGTCTTCTCCCAACCTCGACCGCTCCACTGCCAATCTTATTTCCAACACTACAATTTCCGATACTTCCCACTTGGCTTCTGTAAACACGCCTTCTGCCACTCTTCATCCCCCACCAGCTCCAGCTAGTCTACCTGTAACTGTTCGTCTCTCGCACTAATTATGTCTTAAAGACAAAACAGTAACATGCTCGTGTCTGGAGCTAGACACACATACAATAAAATTATTAATGATGGTAACAGAGTCCATTTCATGTGGACTACATTTCATGTTTGCCTCCGAATGCATGATAGAGCTGATAAATTAGCCAAAGAATCTGCCTTTAAAGGAGAAATTGAGTATAACCTTGGATTACCAATAAGTAGTCTGAGAGCAATAGTACACCAAGAATTTCAAAATATTGTACCTATGAGGCAAAGTGAAATCGACACCAGTAATTCCATCTATCATCATACTATCATGCAAGAAGAGCCACACATCTATGGATCATCCAATAAAATCAGCAGACTTCTAGATGTTACTACTGCTCGGCTTAGACTCGGTTACAAGTATCTCTGGGAATTCTCATTATCTGCCGATGTAGACCTGACCAAATGTAAACTATGTCAACAAAATTATTCGCACACCCTCCGTCACTATGTGATGGAGTGCGAAAAGATACGTTAATGCAGAGACAATTCTATAACAAATGTTCCAACGATGTGTAAACATTTCATTCAAAATTATCTGCTACCATAAGTCTTGGCCAAATATTCCCAGTTTGCTAACTGTAGGTAGTAACTGAGTGATTGTAACCTATCCACCGCTGCCCACTGGATGGGGGGCGGTGTGCAGGACAAACATATCAATTGTGACACTAGCTCTCCACATATGTCAGTTGCTTAATTTAGAACCTGTTCTTGAGGTCGATCTCCAACCTAATGATGATGTGATAAAGTTTATTGAATTTTGTAACTAGCTCATCAAGTAAGTAAGTAATTATCAAAAGAAGGCACCAAACCGGGAAGGCTATGTAGCACCATCAAATGTGCGAAATAATCAGAGGGCGCTAAATATCACCAAGGATGCCAATACGAGAACAAAAACGCATAAAGTGAACGATATCAAAAGTATTCGAGTCACCAAGAATTCTATTGAGGGACAGGTGACCGCGAAGGGCGGTCGGAAAGCAAGACACACGCTCGTCCTGGAAGTCAGGACATTCAAGAAGGACATGCACGACCGTAAGAGGGACAATGCAACTAGGACAATAAGGAGCAGGGCAGCCCTCCATCAAGTGACCATGGGTTAAGCGAGTATGGCCAATACGCAACCTCGCCAGAGCTGTTTCCCATCGCCGGTTACGGTGGTAGGAGGACGGCCACGAGGAAACACAACACTTAAGAGTACATAGTTTGTTACCAGTAACAGACGACCAAGAAGCCTGCCAACGGGTAAGGATGGAGGAATGGATAACTGGGTAAAAGTCGGAATATGGAATACGTTTACGAGAGATGGGACAAGAGCGGACAGCTTCCTTGGTGGCAGCATCCACACGCTCATTTAAAGACACACCAATATGGCTGGGAACCCAACAAAACTCAACCGACTTAAATTTACTGTGAACAAGAAACAGCCAATGCTGGATCCCGACAACTACTGGATGAACCAGATTAAAGGACCCGAGAGCCATGAGGGCACTACGAGAGTCAACAACAACTACAAAGGAAGACTGACAACGAGAAAGCAGGAGACGAAGAGCATAGAGAATAGCACAAAGCTCCGCTGTAAAGATGCTAGTCTCCGGAGGTAAGCGACACATATAAGTGCGATCAGGAAAAACAACAGAGTAGCCAACACCGTCCGCAGACTTAGACCCATCGGTGAAGACAGAAACGGAGCGGGAGTGAGAAGAAAAGTGCTCAAGGAAAAGGCGTTTTAGAACCGTAGGAGGGGTAAAAGCTTTAGTGATGCGGGTCAAGGATGTACAAAACCACGGAAGAGGGACTCTCCACGGGGGCAAAGAAGGAACAACACGAGGAGAAACATTAGAAATACGAACGGAAAGAGAATCCTGTAGGCGAGATAGCCGGACAGAAAGAGGGAGGTGGTGAAAAGGAACAGGAACTGCAGGAGGGGTAAAAGTTAAAGCACGACAGAGGCGATGGATGTTGTAAGGACCGCACAAGATAGCAAAGACAGTAGCGATCATGGCAGTCCTGGAGAGACAGGAAGCCAGTGTCAACATACAAGCTAAGGACGGGAGTCGAACGAAAGGCACCAGAACTGAGACGCAACTCAGTATGGTGCAAAGCATCAAGACGGCGAAGAGTAGAAGGAGAAGCAGACGAGTAAGCAGGGCAACCATAATCGAGCTTAGACAGCACGAGAGAGGAATGTAAAGCAAGGAGAGTGCGCCTATCTGCCCCCTAAGAAGTATGGGACAATACCCGAAGGAGGGTAAGGGTCTTAGAGCACTCAACACGGAGGTAAGAGATATGGGGAGACCAAGACAAACGAGTGTCAAGGAATAACCCCAAAAGCTTCGCGGAATCTTTGTACTCAAGGGGATGACCATAAAGCGACAAAGAGGGATGAAGAACGACCCGTTTCCGAGTAAAAGTCATGGCACAAGTCTTAGAAGTAGAGAACTTGAAGCCATGATCGGTGGCCCAAGACGACACGGCATCAATTGCAAGTTGAAGCCGGCGCTGAAGGAGAGGCAAATCATCACCCTGACAGCAAAGGGTAAGATCATCGACATAGAGAGCGAAGAAGACACCTGAAGGAAGAGAGGAAAGAAGACCATTGAGGGCAACCAAAAAAAGAGTAGTGCTCAGAACACTACCCTGGGGCACACCTTCATATTGCTGAAAAGAGGCAGAGAGAGTGGTACCAAGTCGCACCCGAAAGGAAGGACGAGAGAGGAAGCTGCGGAGAAAGAGAGGGAGATGACCACGAAGGCCAAAAGAATGAAGTTGAGATAGAATATGATATCGCCAAGTGGTGTCGTAAGCCCTTTCCAGGTCAAAAAGGACGGCAACAACGGAGGTCTTCGCAGCAAAAGCAGTACGAATATAGACCTCCAAGTTCACCAGGACATCTGTCGTGCTGCGGCACTTGCGGAAACCAAATTGACAAGGGGAGAGGAGGTGATGGTGTTCCAGGAACCACATCAGACGAACGTTAACCATACATTCAAAGAGTTTGCAGACAAAACTTGTGAGGGCAATAGTGCGAAAGTCCTTAGGGGAAGTACCCAGAGACCCCGGTTTGCGAACATAGAGGACAACGGCATCGAGCCAGTCCTCAGGGACTGACGACGACTCCCAGATCCGGTTATACAGACTCAGTAAATACTGAGACGTGCTCGGAGGGAGATGGCGAAGCATCTCATAATGAATACCATCGGAGCCCGCCGCCGTAGAACCGCAGAGGGCCAGGGCAGAACGAAGTTCAGAGAGAGAGAAGGGATCATTATAGGGAAGCCGAAGACGAGTGCAGAAATCTAAAGGACGAGACTCAAGGACAGGTTTACGAAGAAGGAAAGATTGGGGAAGATGAAGACCAGAGCTAACAGAAGAAAAGTGGGAACCCAGTTCGGAAGCGACCTGCAACGGGTCCGCCACAAGAGTACCATGAAGGTGAAGGACCGGTGAAACATCGGGAACGAACTTACCCGCTATCTTGCGGATACGCTTCCAGATCTGTGGCAGAGGAGTTTCGGACGTAATTGTAGAGACATAAGATGCCCAACATTCACGCTTAACCGAATGGATGGCCCTACGGGCCACCGCACTCGCTTTCCGAAAGAAAAGAAAAGAATCGGCCGTCTGCCGACGGCGGTGCCTCTTCCAGGCTGCACGCTTACAGCGGACAGCCCGAGCACAGTCCTCATTCCACCAGGGAACGCACTTCCGCGGACCCCGAGAGGAAGAGCGAGGAATAGAGCGGAGGGCAGCGTCGAAGATAGTGTCATGAAAAAGGAGGAGAGCACGAGGGAGAGGTCAGAGAGAGCAGCACTGAGGGTAAATAGGTTCCAGTCCGCCTTAGCAAACTGCCACCTAGGGAAGGAGAGGGAAAGGCGAAAAGAGAAAAAGGAAACAAGGATGGGGAAATGGTCGCTGCCATGGAGGTCATCAAGAACCTGCCACGTGAAATCTAAGTAAAGAGAAGAAGAGCAAAGAGAAAGATCAAGACAGGAAAGGGTGCTATTCCGAGAGTCCAAATGAGTGGGCTCACCAGAATTCAGAAGAGACAGGGAAGAAGAGAGGATAAACGGCTCAAGAAGGCGACCCCGGGTATTCGTCAGAACATCACCCCAAAGAGAATGACGACAATTGAAATCACCCAGCAGGAGCACAGGCTCCGGCAAGGAGTCCAGGAGGTGTTTCAAATCAGGAAGAGAAAGCAGGACACTCGGGGGGAGATAAATGGAACAAACTGTGTACCATTTCCCCACAAAGATACGAGCAGCAGAACAATGGAGAGGCGAAGGAAAAAGTAAAGGAACAAAGGGAACATCAGCACGAATCAAGAGAGCAGAAGAATTAGAAGCCCCAGCAACGGCTGGGGACAAAGGGGCGAAAACCGTGAAATTAGAAGTTGGAGTTCGAGGAAATTGGCGTAATAACCTCGAACGTTCCATTGAAGAATAGACAAATACGAGAAGAGAAAGGACAACAACAGAGAACAAGGAAGAAACAAAGGCGAAAGAGCAACATAGCACGTTAAAGAATATCAGGGTCAGCAAAGTCAGGGTTAGGGGGCATGGGTAAACTGAGCAAAGACGGAGGGAAGGAAGCGGGAGAACAGACCAGAGGTGGGCGGGCGGGGTCCGGAGGACGAGGAAGAGGAGACAACGGAGAGGAGCAGTCAAGGACAGCAGCAGGAAGAGGGGGAGTAGAAAGAGGGGAGCGCACCTCAGCAAGGGCAGCAACCGAGAGGGAAACAGGGGCCAAAGAAACCTCCATAGCAGGAACAGGGGGCGCAACCACTGAAATGGGAGGGGAAGGAGCAAGAGAGCCAGTAGTAGGGGCCGAGGAAGAAAGCGAAGCCTTCTTACCCGCCGGGGAGGAGGAAGGAGAGGAGCCAGGCTTACGCTTCTGACGTAAAGAGACCGGTGTCCCAGCAACTACGTACCGGGCAATGGATTCCAGTGTCTCAACAGAAGCTGAACGAGAGCACACACGACGGCCGTTAGGAGAGCGATGGACATCCGCCTGCACCGACAGGCGACGGGGAGAGCCGATAGATGGAGGAAGAGGATGGGAAGGAGGATCGGAGGGGGACGAGGAAGAAGACACAGAAGACACGACAGACCGGGTAGAAAGAAGGGGAACCCAAACAGAGGACCAGGAGGGGGACCCTTCGGGACAGAACTCAAAGGAACAGAGGAGGGGGCAGTGGGCATATCAGGGTCCAAGGCCCGGAAACGGTTGTGAGTCTGAGGAAGGCGGGAAGGACGAGGAGAGGAAGAGCGCAACACGCGAGCATAAGAGACGTTAGCATAAGGCGGGAGCCGGCGAACCTGGCGCCTCGCCTCAGGAAAAGATAAACGCTCCCGGTGCTTCAAGTTGAGGACAGCTGCCTCAAGCTTGTAATGGATACAGGCACAGGAGAAGGTAGGATGGGCCTCACCGCAGTTGAGGCAGCGAGCTTGGGGAGAAATGCACTCCGACTTAAGAGTGACCTTCAACCCCACACAAAGGACAGAGAGAGACAGTGGCACCTGGCACCAGCAAGAATGACAGAGGATGGAAGGGTCCTACTATCAAAGGTGATCTTCACAACTCGAAGGGGTTGACGGCGACGACCACGAGGGGGACGAGTAAACGAGTCTACCTGGAGGACAGAATGGCCTTGGGCATCAAGGATATGCCGAATGTCATCGTGGCAGTCCTGCAGATTCCGAACACCGGTTGCAACATGGGGCGGGAGGAGAATAGTGCCAACACTGGCATTCAACTGAGTGTTCTTTGAGACCCTAACAGGGATCTCGCCAAGGCAGGATAAGGCAGCCAAGCGGGAAGCTGCATCCTGAGAAGGAGCAGCAACGACACGTGTACCGAGACGAGTGGGGTTGAAAGTAACAGACGCATCCACGGAATCAACGAGATGCCGATGGAGGGAGAAATCGTCAGGAGGCGCAGAATCAAGAGGGAGGAGATCAAAGTATTTGGCACACGAAGCAGGACCAAACAAGGCCTGATACGCATCAGTACAGGAAGGAAACGAGCGAGTGCGGCCGTGGCGCTGACGGCGTTGAGAACCCCCAGAGAGAGAGAGAGAGGGGTCAAAAGGCGCAGTAGTCACAACGAGAGACTTAGCCGCACCAGGGAACGAAGTGGTCACCACTGGGGGCTGGTGGCTCGACCCAACCACAGAGGAGGGAGGGGAGCTGGGGGGAAGAATTCAGGACGGTCAAAGGAGGAGCAAGGTCGGAGCCCAATGCATCGGGGGCTACAGAGCCTGGTCTTCCAATACAGGCCAACTCGGGGGCTGGTCGCCCACCCCACGAGCCTGAGAGGGTACAACAGAAACATTCAACGACATATAGATGAAGAGAAAGAAATTCATCCCCGAATGTGCCCCCATACCCACCATGGAGCCACAATTAGAGGCAGGACACCCAACAGGAAGCTATTGCCGATCATGCCGGGGCCCCCTAGGGGTGCGTCATGAGTATACGCCACCTTAAGAACCGTCAGTCCGTCGAGATCGGGTTCAGCGACGAAAGGGGGATTGACAATAAAAGGTTTCCCTCGCTCGAGACGTTGGGTACTACAGTTCTACGGGTGCAATAGTATGCCTCCTCAAGCACCCGGGCGTCAAAATAGAAGAAGTCCAAAGGAATAACCAAAACAAGCAAAAGGTCGGCAGGAAAAGACAAGCAGATAGGAGAAGAGGAGGGAGAAAAACGAAACAAATGGAAAAGGAAAAGCGATCCGGCACAATTGGAGAAGACAGCAGCAGGAGTGCAAGGCCACAAAAGGACAGAGGACTGTCCCACGGAGCATCACACTCCAGCAGCCGTCCAATAAGCCCCCCTCACGGCGCCAACGGGCCAGATGGGGGGAGGGGGGACTAGCTCATCAAGACTGTAACTTGCTTAGTTAAATGAATTGTGGGGTTCAGTACCTGAGCCCATTATGTGCCTCTGTAACCCTTTCCACTACCTGTATGGGTATGGGGTGCATAATAAATGAGCTAAACTAAACTCTCGCACCGCTCAACAACTTGTTGTCTAACTCTCACTTCCCATTGTTAAACTCCCATTACTCGTCCCTCCCTCCTTCCGAGCACATCCCTCTCAATACATGTCACAGAACCTGAATCACGCTATCCTCGTGGTCATCGTGTACACGCACCTCATCCCACCAGCACCTCATCCCACTCTCAACATTCATAACGATTATCCAATTCAATGTGCGGGCATATTTCTCTATTAGACACATATTGTCAGATTTTATTTAAATCCAAAAACCTGGTGTGTTATTATTAAATAACACATATATTACGAACTCACACAAAATCAAACATTATGGCTACTCCTCTTACCAGTCGCCTGATGAAGCACATAAAGGAGGTGCAATACTCCTACGTTCTTCATACAAACACGAACTTTTACACACTCCTTGGCTTCACAAACATTTCCTTGCCATCAAAGTCCAAATCCAAATAAGCCTGATCATCCTCTGCATGACCTACATACGTCCTAACACTGGCGTTCCCATGCAAGACATCTTCACTCTCTTCAACCACACTCACTTGCCTGTCTTTCTGCTTACTGGCCTCAATGCACAGCAGCCTACATTACACCACAATACCTCAAATCACCATGGACAACAGTTTCATCAACTTTACCTTCAAAAACATCTGTTCTTCCTTGGCCCTGACTTCCCCACTTCTTCATGCATGCAGGCTCTAACAGACCTGATCTCATATTCACCAATAGACAAGAAAACAACCTCCAACACTATGTTGCACCAGACTCCATTACGGGCTCTGATCATATTCCATTAATTCTCAGTCTCCAATAATCCCATTCTCATCCCCAGCACTCCTAATTTCTCATACCAGAGGGCAAACTGGGACCTGTTCAAACAACACATTGATGACATTGATCTCTCGTATGAATACAATGACAAACATCACACTGACATTGATACACAAGCACGCAACATACATGACACCATCAAGCATACAGCAAACATCTCTATTCCTAAAACATCACACAAACCTCATTTCAATTTCACCCCTTCCATTCCCACTAAACGCCTCATAGCTTGCTATCACTCTCAATTCTTACACAACATACATCGCTACGGACAAGTACTCTGGGATCTCATAACACTAAAAGTTACATCCTCAACACCCTAGAGTAAGACCACACAAAACACTGGAAACACCTCATTGAATAAGCACAACAACACAGACAACTGACACCTCAGGAATTTTGGAAACAAATCAAACGCTTACAAGGATCATCTCACACGCCATTTAAATACCTTCTGTAGAACAACAATAAAATCACTGAATCTCTTGAAGCACGTAACTTTTTAAGCATCATTGGGAACTCATTTGTCATTCACATCCTCCTGAACCAACTGCTCTTCCCAACATCGAAGTAGTTGAAGACTGGGTACACCAAAACAGACATGAAACCACACCTGACGACCTCATCCACCTTGACAACCTGAACTCACGCACTTAACTACAGACTTCTCTGACCCCAGCTGATGTCAAGACAGCTCTCATGGGCACTCGTCGCAGAGCCCCTGATGCGTCTGGCATGGGACATACCCTCCTTCAACAACTCCCTGTCTCTATCATCGTTGCTATTATTAACTTATTCAACCCCTCTCTGGCCTCTGGTTATTTTCCTCTCCTCTTCAAATTTGCCACTGTTGCTCTCATTCCAAAACCTGGGAGATCTCACACTGACACAATAAACTACAGACTCGCCAGCCTTTTAGAGACGCTTGACAAAGTCTTTGAAAGGCTGGCCAACATGAGACTCAGGAAGCACCTTGAAGACATTGACTTACTAACAAATAGTTAGGATTCCAGTCTCACCGGTCCACACATGACGCCTTAAACATCACGACCAATTACATCAACACCAAAGACTCAAGGCTGCACTCATCACTAAGGACGTTGAGAAGGCCTTTGACACTGGCATGACGGCCTAAAATTCAAATTATGCAATAACATTAATCTTCCCCTTATCACCACCAAACTTCTTTCTAACTATTTAGACAATAGGACAATGAGGATCAAGTTCCTCCGACAACACTCTGACTACTTCAACTATCACGCCGGTGTTCCCCAAGACTCTGTTCTTGCCCCGACACTACATCCTATACATCAACGACATTCCTGATCCTATTCATCACACTTTATTAACCACCTGCTACGTTGATGATGTGTCTCACCTCGTCACCAGCAACACCATTGACACACTATCACAAAGAGCACAAGTAGAACTCGATACTGTCACAGAATGGGAGTATGACTGGAGCATTAAAACTAACTCCAACAAATAAAAAATCACCAACTTCTGAAAAAGAACTACTGGCCTTATTCCTGTTCAACTATCCATTCTCTCCTAACCCCTATTAACATCTCTGTATATCCTTCCACTACAGTTCTTGGCCTCACACTTGACCGACAACAACTCTTTCACACACACATTGCACAGAAACATGCAATAGCTCTCCAGGCCATAAACAAATTGTACAGACTTAAACTTGCAAACCCTGATACTAAAATGCACCTCTATAAAGCACTCATTAGACCTCTCCTAACATATGCTCCAATAGGTCTTGCCTTAGCCACACCCACTAATAAACTAAAACCTCAGAGAATACAGAAGAGAGCACTTAGATGGGTACTCAACACTCGATGGGAAGACTTCAGTACCAGGGAAAGTCTTTATGACAGTACCAACATTCGTTACTGTTATGACAGTCGTTAATGTCTACTGGAAAACTTTATTAGACAAACAACTTAACACATTGCTCTCTTATCACGAACAACACATTGACATTCTTTTACACAACCACGGAACATCCACGATCTCTTCTCTACCATCCGTGACCCTCCTCCTAACTCTGTATTTCGTTAAACTTTAGTTTTCAACACCTAGCATCCACCAACTACAATTATCCAGCTCTCAACACCCAGCACAAACCATCCGTAAACGTCCAGCCCTGACGCTTTTGAGCCAATCACTGCGATAATGTGAGTCTTGTGATGTCCCTGTTGTTGGTACTGAAACACCCGACTGCGTACTTGCCTCAAATGCCGCAATCAACTCCACGCAGCAGGGTTTAGCCCTGGTACTTTTCCTCCTCCTTAATCTACTTCCTAACCACCTCTTATTCTTCTTCTGTCCCCACTTCCAGCTCGCCCTCGGGGGTGTCTTATCCTGTATCTCGTCTTAGTCTATGTGATAATTTTAAAGTTTTACTTTGTTTGATGACTTAATGTAAGTTAGACTGAGTGTTTTGTGTTGTAACTTGTGTTGCTTTATATCTCTTATCTTTTAATGTGTATTCTTGTTCAGTATACAGTTCAGTTTTGCTGGAAATTTTAAGGGGGCATAATGCAAAAATATGCAATAAATGAAAACTGGTTCGATTTCAATCAAATTTTTTTAACTAGTTGTAGATGAAAGGTGTTTCAACTGGTCCAAGTATCAGCGTCGTAGCATAAATAGGAAGGGAGAAAAAAATATTTATTAATGTGTCAAAAATTTTCAAAAAATTTAAAAAATTTACACCAAACACAAGTGTCAACTGAAATCATGTCTATGACTCTTAAGCTATCACAGTAGCATATAATAAAGTATTTTAATAATTAGTTTTATCCCCCAAAAATTTAGTTACAAAAAATTTAATTTTTTCTAATTTTTTCTCATATTTTTTTATCGGCCGATTTACATGAAAACTATACACCTTACTGAACGTATTCCTATCTGTAAGGGTGCCAATTTTGAAGGGAATTAGACGATGTCAACCTCAGCCCACTCAGGTTGGCTGAGGTTGAAATCAGATTCTCAGATTGACAAAGATTCTCAAATGGCAAAATCTTTGACTTCATTTATTGACAATTAACATAAATGTAACTCTACTCTTTCATTTTTATTCAATTTACATGGAACTTACACCTTATATGTAGAGTTCATGTCTCTACAAACAATGTTAGACTTTTTTTCCCCTAAGTTTATTTATTAATTTTATAAATAGTTATAAACATGATATATTTGCATAAATTTTGGGGGAACTTTGACTATTTGTATTAATAAAACGAAACATATTTTGGATAATTCTGCTAAGTAAAACCCTTTATTATATGCTAATGTGATAGATGAGTGGCATAGAAATTATTTAATTTGAAACTTGTGGTTGTAGAGTTTAATTAAAGATGAGTAAAATTCGTTGAAAAAAAACTCCCTTTCTATTTACTGAAACAGTTGCAGCCCTTTTCATATACAACTTGTGTTTAACTGCTACATACTCCAGGATTGTTGACCAGACCACACACAAGAGGGTGAAGGGACGACGACGTTTCGGTCCGTTATCTTGAGATGGTTTCGGGGCTTTAGTGTCCCCGCTGCCCGGTCCTCGACCAGGCCTCCACCCCCAGGAAACAGCCCGTGACAGCTGACTAACACCCAGGTACCTATTTTACTGCTAGGTAACAGGGGCATAGGGTGAAAGAAACTCTGCCCATTGTTTCTCGCCGGCGCCCGGGACCACAGGATCACAAGTCTAGTGTGCTGTCCGCTCGGCCGACCGGCTCCCAAGACTTGGGTTAGAAGACGCAGAAATGCTTTTTTTCTTTCTTATTTTTCCTTCCCTTTCATTATCTGCCGCACACGTAGTAGTCATCCTTCAGTCTCGGGAGACTATGGAGTTGCGCCCTGGTTGTCAGTCCTGGTGCAGCGTCTGGTGTGACTGATGAGGCCAATCCGAGAGTTGCAGTCCATCCCACACCGAGCACAAACGAAGTCCGATTCTGCTCTGTCTTCCTGGCTACCGGCTTTCCTTCTCTGTCTCTTTGCTTCCGATTCCTTGGCAAGTGACTCCTCGAACTTGGAGAAACCTCTTTGAACAGACTGTTCAAAGGGCCCTTTCCCTCTGAAGGGTAAGGGCCCACTGGGAAGCGTGTCAAGGAAAACCCAGCACAAGACGCCGCCAGAGTAGCCGGCGCCGGCCCTGTCAACGAGAGGAGCAGTAGTGTCTTCGCCTGCTGCTTTCTCTCTATGGTGTGGGTGCCGGAAGCCACTGAGCGACCGGGGACAAGGAAGAAAGATGTCGGGGACGGGTGTCGCGAGCCCCAAGAGATGACTCTAATGCAGTATTCGGCGCTAGGACTGTGATCTGCGCCGGTCGCACTGGTCGGACGAGCATGACGGCGTCTGACATGTCATAATCTAACAGTGGGTGTTGATCTCGCCGCCGCTTATCCGCTTTCTCCTTTCCCACGGCTATTGGGTGCGGCTCCCAAGATCCGTCCTGGATCATTCTCAAGTCGATTGTGTTGAGGGAGTTGATGCAGGCAATAAATATGCAAGAAAGAGGTGAGGAGCAAGGCAAAAGGTACGAACGGTAAGGTGTTGTAGAGGGGATAGTAGTAGGAATAAGAACTGCAGAAGGCCCATTGGCCCATACGAGGCAGTTCCTATTATAACCATCGAATGAGAAGGGGATAGTAATATAAATAAGAAGAGGATAGCAAGGGAACGTAAGAGAAAACAATGAACAGAAAAAAGAGAGAAGAGAGAAAGAAAGATAAATGGAAGGGGTAGGCTTATTTTCGGTCACGTTTGTTAGAAAAATTAGAGCATTTGAGTATATACTGTGAAAGGGAAGAGTCAACAGCAACAAAGCCAGGACTCAAGTCCATGTTGGGTACATTGTGTATTAGAGCCGATTCAACAAGACGGCGTCTGTGTAGAGTAGAGGCAGGAAAGATTATTTTGGAGGAAAACCAATCAATGGGATGATTAGAATCCCTCACATGACAGAAGAGAGCATTGTTAGTGTCTGCAGACTTAACTCTTGTGTTCTTTAAGTCTGTCATTCAGTGTGCGGCCAGTTTCGCCAAAGTATTGGAGAGGACAAGACGAACAGGAAATAGAGTAGACACGTGCGGCATTAGAAGCAGGAGGAGCAGTGTCAACTAGATTGCTACGAAGTGTGTTAGTTTGTCGAAAGGCGAGCTTTATGCCAAGAGGACGAAAGGTATTAGTAAAAGTTTTAAGTTCAGATATGAAGGGAAGGCATAGTACAGTGCTACTAGTGTTGGAAGCAGGTTTAGGATGAAAGAAATTTCGTTTAGCTTGAGAGTAGGCACAGTTGATGGAATGCAAAGGATAACCAAGGCGAGAGAATGATTTGTAGATAAAGGCAATTTCAGAATCAAGAAACTGAGGGTCGCTGATGCGTAGAGTGCGGAGGAAGAGAGAGACGAGGACACTTTTCTTAACAAAAGGAGGATGGTAGGAAAAGAAGTGAATGTACATGCCACAATGCATGGGTTTACGGTAGACAGAGAAAGAGAACCCAGACACAGAGCTGTGAACGTGAACGTCAAGAAAAGGAAGGAGAGAATTAGTGTCCCATTCAACTTTGAAATGGATGGCAGGAGCCAGATTGTTAAGAGAGGCGAGGAAAGGCTGGAAAAAGACTAAGATCATTAGGCCATAAAGCAAAAATGTCATCAACATAGCGAAGCCAGAGAGAGGGACGAGTATCAATAGAAGGAAGAAGAACAGTTTCGAAGTATTCCATGTAGAAATTAGCAAGAACAGGGGAGAGAGGGGAACCCATAGCGACACCGAAAGTTTGAGTGTAATATTTACCGTTGGAAGAGAAAGAGTTAGAGTCAACACTGTGGGAACCGACCTGTGAGATATATATTTATTTGATTTATATGAATTTATATAAAATTTATATTTATGTTAATTTATATACTTCGATAACAATTTGTATGATGTTTAGCGGACTGTATTTCTGCAAATTCTCACAAATCAATCCTTACACATTACGGGGGGGGGGGTTATATTAAATTTATATATATGCAGCCAATCAAACTACAGGATTAAACTACATATATTAGTAAATAAAGTTGGAGGTGCCTTATCATATTGTATTATAGGCTTAGTCCACCAGGTATAACTAGGATGTAGACACCAAATTATCCTCGTGAGAGGCTAGCTTCCATCACACAAGTAACTGATGTACCAAGATTAATTCTTGCTTCCTCTTCTTGTTCCTGTCAAAGGGCACTAGCTGTAAAGCCGGAATCCTAATATATGACAGCTATATCAGATGAAACATTTATATATTATTAGATAAGGACCAAGGCTTAATTACCTGTATTTAGTGGCTCGTTCGCATCCTAACCGGAATTAATCATATCTACCTAACATTACTGGCCAATAATGACTTAGATAAGATTTCGGAAAGAATCTTCCCTTGTGGTTGTTGACAGCGTATTGATAATGGTAGAACACTTAAGTTAATCTCCACAACACTTCGTCCAAGTGAAATTATAGGAGCGGAATTTGCTCCAGCCACTATGGTCTTAACAATGGCTGACCTCACCACCACTGACGCTCCTGGCTCACTTTGTCCAGATGTCAATAAGTGATAGAAGGGTCACATTTACTGTATTTTGATACTGATAATTAAGTTAATTCAAATGAGATGTTTTTATGATGTTAAAAGTCCAAAGACTAATGTATTTAAGAATAATTCCCAACAGAATAGTTTTTGAATTTATAGTACTATGTGGCAATGATATCCTGTTTTCTATTGACGGAAAATTCCACTACAAGCTACATTTACTATGGGTTAACTTGTGTATAGAACAGCAGCAATATTATCTGCCTATTATATTAAATATTAGTAAATGGTGTCGGGTTTGCCGACAAACACAAAGTTTAATGAGTTTGAGGAAAACGTCAGTGGGAAGCGGAGAGGAAGAAGACCCTCTGACGCCTTCTGTCTAAGGAAAGAGAGAACATCATCGAGCGGAACATTAATGAACAGAGAGTCGACATCAAGACTAAGCATCTAACAGGAGGGCTGCAGGCACAGTCTTTCTATTAAGTCCTGAGAGTGAGAGAGTGAAGGTGGGCAGGGGAAAAAGTGCCAAGGTAAGGTGTCAGGGTTTTAGCGAGCCAGGAGGCAAGAGGATAGCTGACAGAGCCCCGTGAAGAAATGATAGGACGAAGAGGAACACCAGGTTTATGAGTCTTAGGAAGACCATATAAATAAGGAAGGGAAGGGCAGATGACACGGAAACGTTTAATGAGATCAAAGTCAGGAAAACAAAGACTAAAGAGCTGTCTTAGTTTGCGGTTAAAGGAAGTTTTGAGGTGATCCAAAGGGTTAGAAGTCAGAGGAGCATAAGTGCGAGAGCCAGAGAGCAAGACATCGGCTTCTCGGAGGTAGTCCTCACGGTCAAGGACAACCACCGAATTGCCTTTGTCGGAAGGAAGGATAAGAAGAGTTGTTAGATTTCAGGGAGGCAAGGACAAGCTGGAAGCGACGAGGAAGGTGGTGATTTTTAGAAAACAAGCTGTCAAGAACGGGGATAAGGGCCCCTATAAAGGCAGGCAGGTCCGAAAGAGTACTAGAGTTAGAATTAACAAACCTGTCAAAGGCACTAATGAGATCAATGCCACAGCGTGGGCCAGGGGAAGTAGCAAAAGAAAGACCAAGACCAAGAAGTTCTTGCTGGTGCTTAGAAAGAGGGGAAGATGAAAGGTTGGTAACAGAGAGAGAGAGAGAGAGAGAGAGTATTTAGCCCAAGGACTGTTGGAGATCAGGCGTTGAGGTTTGTTGTGTAGTGTGGAGGAGTGGTGGGAAGAGGAGACGTGAGCAGTGTCACACGCAATGGGAATTATGATATTGCATAGATCACTGGGAAGAGAAGAGGACAGAAAGCGTTGATGTTGACGAACAGCAAGAAAAGCCTCGTCAACTTGCAAGGAGGTGGCATGAATAAGTTCTTGAAGAAGAAGGCGGGCATGTTCAGAGAAAGGAGAACCCGAGGTGTTGAACTGGAGAAAGTGAGATAAAGAAAGAGGGAGAACTTGCTCAGCAAGAATCTTTAAGAAACCTGAGCTAGTTCCCATACTCTAGGATTGGTCTGACATAAGTGGTCTACAAGATCCAGAACGATTCCTTACACAAGTTTCTAAAGGCCGAGTGTGTCGTGTGTGGTAGTGTGGATGAGTCTCTGAACATGTAAGCTCGCCCTCACTACATATATACGGAGAAGTTTTCTGATTTAGATGGTAGTTTTGATTTGTATATCATACAGCACCTTTCTGATTATCTTAAGGGCTATCACCGTGATTAAATAGCGTATACGTGTGTAATGTGGTCCCCTTAGAGTCCCCGAACATCGGTACACGTTCACAGCTTGGTTATAAACACTGCAGTATGGAGCACTACGAGGCCAGTCATTGACCACACCCTCGTGCGAGTGACCAGTTCTGATATATGATTAATAATTTCATCATTAGATGATTATTTTGAGATAAAGTTAGTATCTAAGCTTAATATAAGGGTGATTTAAGGATGATTTTTTATGTGGAAAATATAGAAAATTTCAGAAAAATTGGAAAGATGTGGAAAATTCAATTATATGTTTTAGTATGGTGGAATTTTTCACATCTGCTGACTCCTGTTAGCAGGCTGAGAGCTTTTTCCCATCCCAATAGCTCATGGTAAGCCTTATACCCTGTTGTATACGACCTGTCAATCGTTTATCAACCAGGTACTCAATCACTGCTCGATATACAGAGGCGTGCAGTTAAGGATTGGCACATAGTGAATCCTCAATGGCCAGAATACGAACCCATGCCAAAACGTTCGCCAAGGGCGAGTTGGTTACCACTGCGCCACCAATAGACTCGTTACATTGTGAAACTTAGTGTCATTAACTATGTTGTAATCTGAAACAACTCTGAACCTACTGTAAGACACTGTAGCTTAAATTAATAGTCACATATTATTTACCTATACTGTACATCGTAGGCAAGATAGATATACCATTATTTTGATACCTTACCCATTAAACAATTTCAAGGTGAAACGAAGTTATAATTGTTTTAATGAGTTAATATAGGCACAAGCTATTGGTTGAGACCATTGAGGAACACTTCTCGGTGCATAGTACAGAAATTACACCTTTCTCACTACTACTAATTAAGAGAAAAGCCGACCTTTTACAATATTTAAATATAATATAACTTTTGTATTGCATATGAAAAGCGGTAGGCAGAGTACGCAGTGGAGGAGGTCACCAGGTGTCTCACCTTCTGCAGGAGGGAGTAGGTGGCGAGGCCGGAGGTCACCAGGTGTCTCAGCTCCCTCACCGTGGTGCTGGGGTTCAGTCGCTGCTGGGAGGTCATCTCGTCTGTGTAGAGCATCACCTGCAACACATCGATACCGTCTTACAACATTGTATCACAACGACCTCAAGGATACATACCCAGAAAGGTGTCCCCAACACCTATGTGTATACATAAATTAAGAGTATACATTGGTTCGGAGCTATGTTCAAGGCAAAAGTATATTTACTGGATGGTTTATAAGCTCATGTCGTAGTCTTAATAATCTTCCAGAGGCTGATAGGCTTTGAGACCAACACCAACCAAACCAACCTTTGTACACTCTCACATTTGTACACTCTGTGGTGTGTCTTTAGGAAGAGTGAGCCTCAGGAGTATGCAACATATGGCCGTCCTCTAGCACCATAGCACTCTAGCACTCCTCACTTCGGGTCTTAATCCCGTTCCCTCGGTGTCCACCTAGGGGAAGCACCTTAGTCACCCACGGGGTTGAGTTTCCTGAAACCTGTCTTGCCCCCCGTGATAAGATAAGTCGACCGCTCCCGTGTATTAATCAAAAGTGCCAAAGATTAGGCTTCACTCCATCGACTTGACCTCCACAAAAGTAACGATTTCAAGGGCGCCAATCTGACCTGTATTCACCTGAGGCCTGATAATTTATTCTTAGTGATATATAATCGTCCAGTCCGATACTTATTCAATATTGTTGGTGCTCAGTAAACCTCAGACAAACAATAAGAACAATGAAGGACGGGAAGTAAACACCATATTAAAATTATTCACCGGTTACTAAAATTAAAGCTACAGAGTATCTAGAGATTTAGAGCTACAGAGTTTTCAGGCTGTAACTCTCTTATTTTACAGATGGCAACACTTCGCGAAAGTATGAAATGATATGGCAACACTCAAAGTCTCTGCAGATTATAAATCGTGAGGCTATCTTTTTCTCTCTTAACCGGTTATTTCTAAAACATTAGGCCTCTTGAAACTTCCCTTAGTTAATATAAGTACACTTTGACTCCACATGAATAATGAATAGATAACTAGAGTCTTAAATAAACAACGTATAATTTCACTATATGTCCGGCCTTTCTCCTCACATTATTTCTCGCCTCATACACTTAACATTTAATACACATTTCCTAGCAACAAAAAGGGAAGGGGAGGGCAAATTTATCTACCTTAATAATCGCTCCTGGAAGCTGTAATCTCTGCAGAACTTGGTGACAGTGTAGCTTCCTATAGTACTTAACGATGCTGAAGTAGATCTCCTCGCCGTTAGTTCCTCCATGAGATTTGCCACGGTTGGTCTCCTCAGAGGGTAGACTGCTCCCTACCACCGAGTTCCTCTCTTGGTCAGGTAGGAGGCAGTGAATGTCGCTGTCCTCCCTATGTCCTCACACTGGGTTACTGGTCCATTTCTCTTCTACCGCAGAGACGTGTAGTGCCATTGTTTACTCCCCAAGAGTTGTCTATGCTACACTGGACCAGGATTCTGCCACCCGAGTTACTCTACACAGCTTCTCTCTGCTGGAACGGCCTGCATGTTGCACCCCAGCGTCGCCTCTCGAAACAAATTTGGAGCTCCACCGTCGTTGAGCCTCTAGTGAACCTCTTTCACTGACCAACTCCACTACACTTCCTTAAAAGTCGACCAGAAGCTCCTACTTTTTGTTTCTCGAGAATTCGTCCCTCTGGAGGCTTGGAACTCTCTCCAAAACTAGGGACCATCAAGTGTCGCACCTGCTCGCTCTACTCCTGGTGGCTAGCAAGGAATGATTTCTGCGCCCGCCACAAGGGTGTCTGTCGTCACACCAGAGGCACTTCACGATTAGTCATCCTTGCCAAACCCCTGCCGCTGACCAGTCACGTCCCTTTGCATCCTGGCACCAAAATCCTCTGGAGTATCCTCGGCAGGGAAAACCTACTCCCTCCCAATTTGAACCACCATTTTATGGTGGAGCCATTCTCTCGCCTCCTCCCCATTCAAACTTATAACACAATTGTCTTCACTTTGTGGCATGTTGCCTCCTTTAAAAATGTATAGACTAAAACTAGGCTGCTTCTAGATATGTACAATGGGAGGAGTATGACTCTTACAGATGGGAGAGGAGAATACTAGCTGGATGCTGTAACATACCTTCCCCCCTCTAAATTATGTCAAACTGAATGGCAAGCACCAGAAAGGGCAACCGATGTCATTTCTCTCTCCGTACCCAATGTGCTTCTTCTCCAGTCTGTGGCAGACACCTCACCTTGCGTGGTCGCACCACTGTCTGACATGTCTCCCTTCTTAGCCTAACTGGGTTGAATTTCCTGACCACCCAGGTTGTTACCCAGTATGATCTGTATGTGCTTAAGCGGTAACCTAGGGCGACAGACACCCACGATCGCCTTTTTTACTCCATAATCTGCGATGAGCTGCACCTCGTGGAGGGGTAACCTCAATTCCGTCCTTAAGCTGTGTATCCTCACTGCTCCCACAGGTCGCCCATCAAAATCCTTGGGTAGAATTTCCTCGGTCACTAAACTCGCGTCAGCCCGCGTATCACGGAGCATCGTAACGTCGACAGAGTCCATCTCCCCAAACTACTTCAATGTCCCGCCCCTCCCCCCCCCCCCAAAAAAAAACAAAGGGCTGGTGCCCCCAGCTTCAATTCCCAGCCTCTCTCGTTCAGACCGTCCACATAAAGGGTATGGGAAACCACCCTCTCCTCTTTCACGATCAGGCCCACCGTCTTCCTGGGTTGGTCACACTCTCCGGAATAATGCCCTTTCACTCCACAGTTAAGACCTAGTCCCACTATGGGGAGGACTTTCCCCAGCCACCTGGACTATAGTAGTGGCATTGGCGCCTTAGGCACGAATTTTGTTTTTTGGGGCAAATTCATCACAATGCTTTTAAAGAAATCTTATAGGGAAAATTCAGGGTTAATTCTTCTCTGTGTTCCTAAAGAAATCTTATGGGGGAAATTCAGGGTCAATTCGTCTCTGTGCTCTTAAAGAAATCATATGGACCGTTTTGGAATAAAAATTTTCAGAGAATAATTTTATTAGGAGTTTGTTAAAGAATTGTTATAGGAGAAATAAGCACTCTATACCCATTCAAGAGTAAAGTTCACAGAGTTCCCATGTTCAGACAATTAGGAGTTTCTTAAGTAAATCACAGTATCAGAAGTTAGTTCTTGGACCTGGCTCTATTTATTTCAGATATTTAGTTACGGTGCGAACTTAAAGAGTTCTTATGGGAGAAATTCAGTCCCAATTCCTCGCTGTGATCTTAAAGTGTTCTCATCGATAAAAATAATCTCTACGGACTTGAGCAGATATATTTAAAAAGTTCATCAGAAGTTAGTTCTTGGACCCGGCTCTATACATTTATAAGTTACCGAGCTCCGGTTCTTGTCCCTGCCTTAGTAGCCTCTCGTATCTTCGTTAATAACCAATCAATTCCCCTGAGATTTAAACTTGGTATTTCCTAACGTAGTAAAATAGATCAAAGCAATTACCGAGCTCCAACTCCTGTCCTCCACCTTAGTTCAACGTTCATCAATATCTGCTTAGTTATTCCAGAACACTGGCACCCGCCTCTCACCTTATCAAAGTAAACATAATCTCTCCTTCAATACCCTTGTTTACTTATCTGTGTAAATAATCAATCACCAGGTAATAATCACATGGTCATAACTCACCTTATCTCCCCCCTTCCTCCCTATCCATGCCCCCCACGCACGTCTGCTTACCTATCTCCCTCTTACCCTCAGCTCCTGCATCACCTCACCCCCTTTATCTTCTCCCTCCCTTATCCCCCTTCCCTAAATCCACCCAAACCTCCCTCCCTCCCTCCCTCCCACTCCAACATTTAAAAATACAGCTATTATCCAATAATCTTACTGTATTTGTGTATTCTATCCATGTTCACAGCATATTCTCTGTACAAAGTTTATACTCATTATTCATGTTCTCTGCAAGTTCAAATCATATTTTTTGCCTGTTTCTCCATGTTCTTCATATTTTTTGCCTGTTTCTCCATGTTCTTCATACTTTCTTTCATGATCTCTACAAATTCCCGTCATGTTATTTGTGTTGTTTGTCATGTTCTCATAATGTTCTTAGCATGTTCTTCACAAGTTCGTTGGTCATTCTTCTTATACTCTATATATATTCTCTTTATGTTAATTCCATTCATATTCCTCGCATGTTCACTGCATTCATCGCATTCTCTTACATGTTCTTTAAAATCAAATGTACAATTGTTTCTTCTGTTTAGTAACTAGTTCTTTGTCAAATATTCTCAACAGCATTACAGTTCCCAAACAAATTTAGTTACAAATTATTTAGTTATTTACATATTATTTATTACAAAGTATTTAGTCATTCAGTCACTGAGTTTATTTAAAAAAACAATGTCAATGTAATTCTTTTTATCAAATTATTTCTTACCAGCACTGTTCTTAAATAAATCTGTACTTTATACAGTAACAAATTTACTAATACACTCTTTTCTTAACGTTTCTTAACTAAAATCATTCGTCAATCAACTGAAAATAGTCAAGTGTAACTTCTTTAAATCATTTCTTAAATAAAATGTATTGTTGTTTCGTTCTAAAATAAATTAGCCAAAGGATTTTTTCCATCGTCGTTCATAACTAAATAACATTTCTCTCAACTGAAATAGTCACGTTCATTATCTTTTCATATTTTCTTAACTAAAATAACACTTAGCTGAAATTAGTTTACGGTAACATTTTTTCATAATTTCTTAACTATCATTATGCTACTTTCGGTGCAAAAATAGTCAAAGGGATCTTTCAACACTATTCGTTACTACCACTATATTTCGTGGAGTAAGAAAAATAGTCAAGTGTAACTTCTTTAAATCATTTCTTAACTAAAATAACTCTCCAGAACATTTTTGCACATCAAATGATACTCTCATGTCATCTTTATTCTCCAATGACATGCTCAAAGACATCAAAATACTACTCATGCCATCAAAAGACATTCTCAGAGACATCAAAACTTATTCTCAGAGTCATCAGAGGTAATCTCTAACTCACTTCGTACATCAAAAAACTTTATAAGACATCTTTGTGCATCAAAGAAACTTTCTAAGACATCTTTGTGCATTAAAGAAACATTCTAAGACAGCTTCATGCATTCAAGAATCTCTCCAAGACATCTTCACACACATTAAAAGTCATGTTCAGCATCATCAAAATCACTCTTCATGCATTAAGATATTCCCTCTGTGTTGTATTTACTTAAGAAGGACACTCTCTAATCATCTTCATTCATTAATTAATCCCTCAAATTCATTCATTAATTAATCTCTCAAAGACATCTTTACTCAGCAATAATACATTCCAAGATCATTTATTTAACATTTTTACTTAAGAAGGATTCTCACTCTCTAAACATCTTCATTCATTTAAAGAATCTCTCCAAGACAACGATAATACATTCTGATATAATTTAATTAACATTTGCACTCTTTAACATGACTTTATATAAAGATTTACTCTCTAGAACTTCTTTGTACATCAAATAATACTCTCACTGTAACAAACATGGTTTTTCATTCAATGAATAGTCAATTATATATTTTTTCGTATTTTAAACTTATCATTACTTTTTATGTAGTAATAAAACTTACTAAAGACATGTCATTATGTAGTTACAAATAACTTTAAGTACTATGTCAAACTAAACGTGTACAACATTTTGTACTAATCTTACGCATCATGTAATAATGAGTAAAAACTTTCTATCAATTTAATCCAAAGGTCCAGCATGTTATCAGCATTTTACTGTGTTTCACGTCTCTGATAATAATAAGTCTCACAAAAACATGACTTTGTATGTAACTAGTTCACCTGTTCTTAACCAACTTGCATTTCTGTTTATTAATTTCTCTGTTAAAAAATGTATTCTCTCTTCCACTTTATCCTAACCTAATTTTTCCTGTACTAGCCTATCCTAACATACCTTCTCTTCCCTTACCTAACCTGACTTACCTGATGCAACTTACCCATCCTGACCTGACCAACTTACATAACTTACCAACTTAACTTACATAACTCTTATCATTAATTACTTATTAATTAATCACTTATCTACCCTCATGTACCTAACCTACCCTTAACAAACATAACTTACCTACTCTGACATAACGTATATATAACTTACCAAACTTAACTTTCTTAACATAACTTATTTAAAGCATCATCTTATTCTCTCTGAAACTTCTTCTCTTCATTTATTTACCCAGACAACACTCTTTTACACTTACAGTTACAAACCTGAACTTAAATATTGCATGCTCAAATTTATGTAAATCCATACATAAAATACCAATGACACATACACTTTTTACATAAATTGCATAAATACTTACACAAAATATATATGTAGCATACTCATTTACAAATACAATTACAATTACACTTGCAAACTTATAATTACATTTACAAACTTATACGTCTTAAACAAATACTTAGTTCACTCACACAAACAAAACACAGACTGGAACATACACACAATCTCTCAGTTCATTAACTTACTCAGTAAAGTTATTGCCGAGATTTAACTGGTGGATAGTCAGTTAAACTTTCGCAAGTTCTCTTGTATATACAAACTCTTTCAAACTTATGCAACTTATATAAACTTAATCAAACATACAAAAAAATGATGTACTAACACAGATCATATGTACTCTTAGACAAACTATCACAACTCTTACAAAACACTTAGACATTTTTGAGAAACTCTTGTACATATATAAATTTCAGAACATTGCACAAAATACATATCCAGTTAATTTATCTATCTTATGTTAGCCCTGTTCTTATTTCCATTTCCCTTTGTTTGTTCTGCTTCCAATCTCTAATATTCTCGGAAAAGTATTGTTTATGCAACCTTTCCTTATATAACTCAATAACCTTAACCTAACCCACCCAACCCTAACCTAACCCACCAACCAACTCTTAATCTTCCTTTTCTCCTCTTAGTCTAATGTCCCCTTGTACATATCCTTCCCTCCCTCTTTCTTCCTTCCTCTCTTTCCCTCCCTCCTTCTCTCTCCCTGCCTCTCTCTCCCTTCCTCTCTCCCTCCCTGTCTCCCTCCCTCTTTCACTACCTCTCTCTTTCCCTTCCTCCCTCCCTCTTTATCTCCATCCACTTGGGCTGGACGGTAGAGCAACAGTCTCGCTTCATGCAAGTCGGCGTTCAATCCCCGACCCTCCACATGGTTTGATCCCATTCCTTCCCTCTCCCAGTCCCATCCCAAATCCTTATCATGACACCTTCCAAGTGCTATATAGTCGTAATGGCTTGGCGCTTTTCCCCTGATAATTCCATTCTCTCTCTCTCTCTCTCTCTCTCTCTCTCTCTCTCTCTCTCTCTCTCTCTCTCTCTCTCTCTCTCTCTCTCTCTCCTTCCCTTTCCCTCCCTCCCTCTCTCCCCTTGCCCTTGCATTTTTATGTATCTTTATCTTTCTTTGTCTGAGGTCTTAATGGATCTGTTTCTTTACTACTTTACTTACATTATTACTAAGATAAAGAATGAATTTATATAAGAAGCGAAGTAAAAGAGGGAGGGAAGGATATGTACAAGGGGAGATTAGATTAAGAGAAGAAAAGGAAGGTTAAGAGGGAAGGTAGACCTAAATCAAATATTTAAACACAACATGCAATAAACTATATCTGAAAGTTTAGGTTAATGATGAGATATTCCACAAGGACCCCCCACTGACCACCAACCCGTCCGTCATGTACAGGGAGGACCCCCCACTGACCACCAACCCGTCCGTCATGTACAGGGAGGACCCCCCACTGACCACCAACCCGTCTGTCATGTACAGGGAGGACCCCCCACTGACCACCAACGCGTCCGTCATGTACAGGGAGGACCCCCCACTGACCACCAACCTGTCCGTCATGTACAGGGAGGACCCCCCACTGACCACCAACGCGTCCGTCATGTACAGGTAGGACCCCCCACTGACCACCAACCTGTCTGTCATGTACAGGGAGGACCCCCCACTGACCACCAACCTGTCTGTCATGTACAGGGAGGACCCCCCACTGACCACCAACCTGTCTGTCATGTACAGGGAGGACCCCCCACTGACCACCAACCCGTCCGTCATGTACAGGGAGGACCCCCCACTGACCACCAACCTGTCTGTCATGTACAGGGAGGACTCCCCACTAACCTGCATATATATGGACGGGAGAATGATGGTAACGTTGAACATCCAGAAGATGAAGGCGACCTTCAAGATGAGGAGCCACTCCCACCACTGGAGCTTGGCCATCCAGTCGAGGATGTGAGAGGGCGTCAAGTACTGAGTGTCGATGCTGATGGGGACCACACTCAGGTGGAGGGCCACGTCCTCCGCCATCTGGAGTACTAGTGCCTCTCATGTGGTCATGTCTACGCACCAACTTGCATTATATATACATATATTTTATATGACAATGATTTTCTGTCGCATCCCAAAACAGGCCCCAAATTTACAAGAAATCTCATCTGTCTTTAACATTTCATATCTTTTTTCAATATGCTCAAATTTCTGTAGTGAATTCTTAATTAAAATATCTTGAACAAAAATTTTTTAATGGGAAATTCATATATATTGTGTTGCCTAGCTCAACTTTTCATATCTATATAAAAGTGAATGACTGTCTGTTTGTTTGAGGTTAGAGGTCACATGGTTGGGGACATCCTCACCATGCTTTGCAGGGTGACCGGTCTTTGTGCGGAGATGGTCATAGGTGGGGTCGGGGCTACCCCCATGTCCACCCATTTGTGAAAAGGGAAATTACATTTATTTCCAGTCTTACTAAATACCAGACTCCATCTTAACTAAGATTCATCCAGAATATTACTTTAATTATTATTAAAGTTGTAGTTTGTCTCATAAAGTTTGTTGATGCACAGTGTGTAATGAGGATGGTCACAGTGATGAAAGGAAAGTGAAGAGTGGATGAGGTGGTGAAGGAGAGGGAAGGTAGGGTAGATGGTTACCGTGATGAGGATGGTTGCGAGTTGGTTACTGTGATGAAGATAGTGTGTTGTGAAGATGTGGACTGTCACCTAAGCAATGCCAGGAACTGCTCTCTGTTGATGTGATATATTAGTATTCCACCATTTGACAGGAAAGCTGTTGAGGACCAAAGGACACTTGCTGTCAACCCGTATTATGTCTGCTGTCAACCCATGTTACGTCTATTGTGAACTCATGGTCTGGCTGCTGTCAGTCTGTGTTATGTCTGCTGCTAACCATTGTTACATCTACCGGCAACCTTTGTTATGTCAGTTGTCAACCCATTACGTCTCCTGTCCACCTGTGCTAACTTCTGTTGTCAACCCATGATACAGCTCAGTAGTGTAAAGTATTACTATGACCATCCCTTATGGTCCGCGGCAGAGGATGGTCGTAGTCGTAACTCTTTCAGTAGACCTCAGCAGGAAACGGTCGTAGTCATACAATTTTCCGGTCCCATTGTAAAGCATGCTTAATGATACCAAATATTTGTTGGTGTCTAGTCAAAGAATTCTTCTTGGTACTAAATATTTGTCAGTGATTAATTCAATATTGCTTCATCCTAAAAAATATTTTTAATCTGCACGTCAAAGACTTCAAATATTTTTGGTCCTAGAAACTGCAACTAGGCTTATTAATTTTACAAATTGATTTATTTATTTTTACTGTTTGATCCTATACTCAGCACATATGTACCAAATCATACATATATCCAAGCCAAACAACTCGTCCATAAGAAGTAACGAAACTGCTGATTGCTATTAGCCCATTCACAATATTTTCTATTTATATCCACCAAACCTGATTCATAGGATATGTCAATATTAAGATTAATACAAGCAAATGATCCCTATCATCCCACCCACAAGAATTAATTAAACTGCAGAAGACACAGTGGCCCATATATGCTTCCTCCTATTAGTTTCAGACAACAAATTCATGCTAACAAACATGATAACAGCTCATACACCTATAGAGCCATTCTGTTCATCATATCCAATATTTATCTTTAATTAAGTATCCCATTATATTTTGCTATACCTTATTGCACATCTATTCTATCCTATCCTAACTTAGATAAATTTAAATAAATTTACCCAGTCCTATCTAAATGTAACTGAATTTATCAAACTGAACCTATTCCACCCAAATTTATCCTAACCTAAATTATCCTAGCCTAACCATACCGAACCTAACATTACCTACCCTAACCTTTTTTTTTGTTGCCGCCGAAGGCGGCTAGTTTATTGTGCACCCCATACTCATCCTGTGAGCGGTAGTTTATTGTGCACCCCATACTCATCCTGTGAGCGGTAGTTTATTGTGCACCCCATACTCATCCTGTGAGCGGTAGTTTATTGTGCACCCCATACTCATCCTGTGAGCGGTAGTTTATTGTGCACCCCATACTCATCCTGTGAGCGGTAGTTTATTGTGCACCCCATACTCATCCTGTGAGCGGTAGCGCAAAAGCATTACAGAGGGCACAAAAGGTCTTTATCAGACCTCATCTTAGATTATTACATAAACAATTTCTTCAATCCTTCATACCTTATAGATACAATGTCAGCTAGTTACAGAGAAAGTGCTATTACAAGAGCTACATATTTACAGTAAGTCATCATACATTAATGGTAGGTTTTATCGTTAATACATAATAGTTTGGCCAATGGGGATATTACAGAGTCATAGGGGAGCTTCTGTTTATTATTAGTCCTCACAATACACTACTTGTTTCTGAATCTCATATGTCGTTCATCTACTGGAAGCAAAATGTGGATACAGTGCAAGGATTTCAGGTAATTTATCCATGGTAATGAGATAGGTTGCCATATCATACAGAGTGAGCTTAGACTTATCTCTAAAAGGCTCAATTTTACAACAATCCAAGATATAGTGTTCGAGTGTGTGTCCCTGCCTATGTCCTAAGTTTGCCTATCCTATGATATTCTATCCAAAGCTAAATTCGATCAATCCTAACTGAATTTATCTCATTCCTAACAGAATTTAAAATATTAGTTAATCATTACCAAAACCATTATCAAAAATACACAACTACATGAATGTGGGATATTTATTCTAAAAAGGTGAACTTGAGAATCAATTCCCCTGCATGATATCTGCAATAAGGGGGACATATGCATGATATATATATTAAGGGAACTCATAATATAGCCTATCCAATTATATCTTAACATAATTTATCCCCCTATGTCCTCATCTATCCCATGTCCTCACATCACAGCCTACAATCTTGCTGAACCTAGTCCCACCCTCGACCATATGTCTAAAATCTCGAATACCTAATTAAAGCACAATCTCACCCTGTCTTTGGTTATATATCATAGAAAGACATAATTTACAGCCATTTTCCTCATTTAACATCCCAAACACCCATCATAAAACTATCTGAATATTTATATATATATTCCCAATCCATCAGATATCCACGTCCATCCACACCTGAATATAGCACACTATGACCACACTTCTAAAGTATAAATCATAAAGAGTATAATTTACAGCCATTTTTCTCAGAAATAATCCCACATACCCATCCTATCCCTAACAATATATATATACCCACCCAATCCCAGTTACCTTTCATTAATTCTCAAGTCCACCGTTATAGGATAAAAAATCTACACTCATGTACTTGTGTATTTTAGGTAATGATTTAAACTACACTGAACTGATTTGAACGTGGGAACTGAAACGAAGTTTAACAGTTGGATTCGAAAACTACAACTTAACAAGAATGATATATTGAAGAATACATGAGTAAATTGCAAAAGATGACGCGGGATGAAATGAAACGTCTGGAGAACGTTAGGAATAGTTTGGAATAGGTAAGTACAGTTAGTAAGTACTGATAGTGAAATGGCTTACCAGCACGGACTCTCAGCTATGGTCACCCCTCCACTCTCATCCTCCCTCACTCACTCACTCTCACTATCGCAAAAATAGGAATTTCTAGAATTACTGCAACAAACGCAAATAGCAAAGTATACACATAATTTGGATGGAGGAATGTGATTAGACAAACGTCCATGCTTAAAGAGCAGTGTTGGTGATATGATCCAATACTGAACGATTGACTAAGTAAGACTTATATGACATAAAATACAAATGTAAGTTAAACTAGTAGCTACATATAGATTATTTCATTTCGTTTGATGCTTAAAGAGCAGTGATGGTAGTTATGATATGAAGCAGAATGATTAAAAGTAAGTTGAGCTAGTTAGTGAATAAAGACGTCTTAATTAGTTTTGTTACTACTTAAATCAATAATGATATGATCAGGATAGGTTGACTTAGTTAAAAGTCTATTTTCATAATGACTTAGAAAGATTTTGAAGCAGAGTTAAGAAGATATATTACAGAGAGATTATCCTAGTTATATTACAGAGAGATTATCCTAGTTATATTACAGATTGATATGTCTTAATAAAAGTTTATGTTAATAATAGCATCAGGTGCGCACTTTTAATAATAATGCACTATAAAAGTTTAGATGGGAAATTTAAGAACGTTCATACATTTCCCATCTGAGCTTACCTAAGCTAAGACTAACAGCGGGGATCTGAGAATTACAACATTACACAGAAGTCACAGGAGAGAATGATAAGTCTGGAGAATACTGGGAATTTGCATGGAATAGGAACAAACAGTTAGGTAAATACCAAGAAGAGAGGCTCCCCTACACTCAGACTCATGCATGCTTGCTCTCACTCTCGACTCGTCTCACCCACTCTCACCTGCACTTTTACCCACACTCTTACCCACCCACCCTCTGCTCTCCACGCTCACTCAACCCTCGCTGCTCTCTCACATTCTCACCTACACTCTTTCCTGACTCTGAAATAGTTTGACTATTTCTAGGATGGTAAAACGACTAGGATGGTAAAAGAAAAAAAATTAATAGAAGAGATCGCACTGAAATAATATGATATTGCTACAAATGACAAGTACTGTGCCCTTACTACATCCAAAATACGATGGTCAAAATGTATAATTTAAAAAAAAATATATGAGTGCACGCAAGAGCTAAGACCATTTCCACATTCAAAATTAATGAGTTTAAAAGTATAATAGAAAACAGTTATGTCTGGGGGCTACATTCTTTACTAAGTTCAAAAATACGATGGTTTAAGATTGGAGGAAATCTTACCAATACATCTAGATATTCCGCTACAACTAGGCGTCTACCATACACACGCACCATAAAAGTTGCCCAATATGTGTAACTGACTCGCCTGTTCAACGGTATCAATCACTCATTTGTACAAGGGAGCCGGTCAGCTGAGCGAACAGCACGCTGGATTTGTGATCCTGTGGTCCTGGGTTCGATCCCAGGCGCCGGCGAGAAACAATGGGCAGAGTTTCTTTCACCCTATGCCCCTGTTACCTAGCAGTAAAATAGGTACCTGGGTGTTAGTCAGCTGTCACGGGCTGCTTACTGGGGGATGGAGGCCTGGTCGAGGACCGGGCCGTGGGGACACTAAAAAAAAAAAAGCCCCAAAATCATCTCAAGATAACCTCAAGATAGATCTCAAGAGTAGGAGTGTATTGGGTGTGAGCCGTTTTAGAAGTCTGGTCCCGACGAGCATACATCCGTATAACTCTCAAAATAGAGCTCCAAGAGCTCAGTCCGTTACTATTTACATAATATGACATTTGAAAGGAATAATTTAAAACTACTACGCCTGGGGCCCAAGAGCTAAAGCCTCTAAACATGCACGTCTAGGCCAGCATAACTAGGTGAGCACTGACTCCGCCCATGTGCACTAACCACAACCATCACTCACCCGTCAATCATCCTCCTCACACAACTCAAGGGGTCGCTCTACGTCTCCTTTTCCCCTACTCTAGTTAAGGAAATAGTGTTAGTGTTGGTCATGGTACTAGTGTTAGTGTTGGTCATGGTACTAGTGTTGGTCATGGTACTAGTGTTAGTGTTGGTCATGGTACTAGTGTTGATCATGGTACTAGTGTTAGTGTTGGTCATGGTACTAGTGTTGATCATGATACTAGTGTTAGTGTTGGTCATGGTACTAGTGTTGATCATGGTACTAGTGTTAGTGTTGGTCATGGTACTAGTGTTAGTGTTGGTCATGGTACTAGTGTTGGTCATGGTACTAGTGTTAGTGTTGGTCATGGTACTAGTGTTAGTGTTGGTCAGGGTACTAGTGTTGGTGTTGGTCATGGTACTAGTGTTAGTGTTGGTCATGGTACTAGTGTTGGTCATGGTACTAGTGTTAGTGTTGGTCATGGTAATAGAGTTAGTGTTGGTGATGGTACTAGTGTTAGTGTTGGTCATGGTACTAGTGTTAGTGTTGGTCATGGTACTAGTGTTAGTGTTGGTCATGGTACTAGTGTTAGTGTTGGTCATGGTACTAGAGTTAGTGTTGGTCATGGTACTAGTGTTAGTGATGGTCATGGTTCTAGTGTTGGTCATGGTACTAGTGTTAGTGTTGGTCATGGTACTAGTGTTAGTGTTGGTCATGGTACTAGTGATAGTGTTGGTCATGGTAATAGAGTTAGTGTTGGTCATGGTACTAGTGTTAGTGTTGGTCATGGTAATAGAGTTAGTGTTGGTCATGGTACTAGAGTTAGTGTTGGTCATGGTACTAGTGTTAGTGATGGTCATGGTTCTAGTGTTGGTCATGGTACTAGTGTTAGTGTTGGTCATGGTACTAGTGTTAGTGTTGGTCATGGTACTAGTGTTAGTGTTGGTCATGGTACTAGTGTTAGTGTTGGTCATGGTACTAGTGTTAGTGTTGGTCATGGTACTAGTGTTAGTGTTGGTCATGGTACTAGTGTTAGTGTTGGTCATGGTACTAGTGTTGGTCATGGTACTAGTGTTAGTGTTGGTCATGGTACTAGTGTTAGTCATGGTACTAGTGTTAGTGTTGGTCATGGTACTAGTGTTAGTGTTGGTCATGGTACTAGTGTTAGTGTTGGTCATGGTAATAGAGTTAGTGTTGGTCATGGTACTAGTGTTAGTGTTGGTCATGGTAATAGAGTTAGTGTTGGTCATGGTACTAGAGTTAGTGTTGGTCATGGTACTAGTGTTAGTGCTGGTCAGGGTACTAGCTTTAGTGATGGTCATGGTACTAGTGTTGGTCATGGTACTAGTGTTAGTGTTGGTCATGGTACTAGTGTTGGTCATGGTACTAGTGTTAGTGTTGGTCATGATACTAGTGTTGGTCATGGTACTAGTGTTAGTGTTGGTCATGGTACTAGTGTTAGTGTTGGTCATGGTACTAGTGTTGGTGTTGGTCATGGTACTAGTGTTAGTGTTGATCATGGTACTAGTGTTGGTCATGGTACTAGTGTTGGTCATGGTACTAGTGTTGGTCATGGTACTAGTGTTAGTGTTGGTCATGGTACTAGTGTTGGTCATGGTACTAGTGTTGGTCATGGTACTAGTGTTGGTCATGGTACTAGTGTTAGTGTTGGTCATGGTACTAGTGTTGGTCATGGTACTAGTGTTGGTCATGGTACTAGTGTTGGTCATGGTACTAGTGTTGGTCAGGGTACTAGTGTTGGTCATGGTACTAGTGTTGGTCATGGTACTAGTGTTAGTGTTGGTCATGGTACTAGTGTTGGTCATGGTACTAGTGTTGGTCATGGTACTAGTGTTGGTCAGGGTACTAGTGTTGGTCATGGTACTAGTGTTGGTCATGGTACTAGTGTTAGTGTTGGTCATGGTACTAGTGTTGGTCATGGTACTAGTGTTGGTCATGGTACTAGTGTTGGTCATGGTACTAGTGTTGGTCAGGGTACTAGTGTTGGTCATGGTACTAGTGTTGGTCATGGTACTAGTGTTGGTCATGGTACTAGTGTTGGTCAGGGAACTAGTGTTGGTCATGGTACTAGTGTTAGTGATGGTCATGGTACTAGTGTTGGTCATGGTACTAGTGTTGGTCAGGGTACTAGTGTTAGTGTTGGTCATGGTACTAGTGTTAGTGTTGGTCATGGTACTAGTGTTAGTGTTGGTCATGGTACTAGTGTTAGTGTTGGTCATGGTACTAGTGTTGGTCATGGTACTAGTGTTGGTGTTGGTCATGGTAGTAGTGTTGGTCATGGTACTAGTGTTGGTCATGGTAGTAGTGTTGGTCATGGTACTAGTGTTGGTCATGGTACTAGTGTTGGTCATAGTACTAGTGTTGGTCATGGTACTAGTGTTGGTCATGGTACTGGTGTTGGTCATGGTACTAGTGTTGGTCATGGTACTAGAGTTAGAGTTGGTCTTGGTACTGGTGTTGGTCATGGTACTAGTGTTGGTCATGGTACTAGTGTTGGTCATGGTACTAGTGTTGGTCATGGTACTAGTGTTGGTCATGGTACTAGAGTTAGTGTTGGTCAGGGTACTAGTGTTGATCATGGTACTAGTGTTGGTCATGGTACTAGTGTTGATCATGGTACTAGTGTTGGTCATGGTACTAGTGTTGGTCATGGTACTAGTGTTGATCATGGTACTAGTGTTGGTCATGGTACTAGTGTTGGTCATGGTACTGGTGTTGGTCATGGTACTAGTGTTGGTCATGGTACTGGTGTTGGTCATGGTACTAGTGTTGGTCATGGTACTAGTGTTGGTCATGGTACTAGTGTTGGTCAGGGTACTAGTGTTGGTCATGGTACTTGTGTTGGTCATGGTACCAGTGTTGGTCATGGTACTGGTGTTGGTCATGGTACTGGTGTTGGTCATGGTACTGGTGTTGGTCATGGTACTGGTGTTGGTCATGGTACTGGTGTTAGTGTTGGTCATGGTACTAGTGTTGGTCATGGTACTAGTGTTGGTCATGGTACTAGTGTTGGTCATGGTACTAGTGTTGATCATGGTACTGGTGTTAGTGTTGGTCATGGTACTGGTGTTAGTGTTGATCATGGTACTGGTGTTAGTGTTGGTCATGGTACTGGTGTTAGTGTTGGTCATGGTACTAGTGTTCTTCATGGTACTAGTGTTGGTCATGGTACTTGTGTTGATCATGGTACTAGTGTTGAACACGGTACTAGTGTTGATCATGGTACTAGTGTTGAACATGGTACTAGTGTTGATCATGGTACTAGTGTTAGTGTTGGTCATGGTACTAGTGTTGGTCATGGTACTAGTGTTGATCATGGTACTGGTGTTAGTGTTGGTCACGGTACAGGTGTTAGTGTTTGTCATGGTACAAGTGTTAGTGTTGGTCAGGGTACTAGTGTTGGTCATGGTACTAGTGTTGATCATGGTACTGGTGTTAGTGTTGGTCACGGTACTGGTGTTAGTGTTTGTCATGGTACTAGTGTTAGTGTTGGTCAGGGTACTAGTGTTGGTCATGGTACTAGTGTTGATCATGGTACTGGTGTTAGTGTTGGTCATGGTACTAGTGTTGGTCACGGTACTGGTGTTAGTGTTTGTCATGGTACTAGTGTTTATCAGGGTACTAGTGTTGGTCATGGTACTAGTGTTGGTCAGGGTGGTAGTGTTGATCAGGGTACTAGTGTTGGTCATGGTACTAGTGTTGGTCATGGTACTAGTGTTTTTCATGGTACTAGTGTTGGTCATGGTACTAGTGTTGGTCATAGTACTAGTGTTGGTCATGGTACTAGTGTTGGTCATGGTACTAGTGTTGGTCATAGTACTAGTGTTGGTCATAGTACTAGTGTTGGTCATGGTACTAGTGTTGGTCATGGTACTAGTGTTGGTCATGGTACTAGTGTTGGTCATGGTACTAGTGTTGGTTATAATACTAGTATTGGTCATAGTACTAGTGTTGGTCATGGTACTAGTGTTAGTGTTGGTCATGGTACTAGTGTTGGTCATGATACTAGTGTTGGTCATGGTACTAGTGTTGGTCATGGTGCTAGTGTTGGTCATAGTACTAGTGTTGGTCATAGTACTAGTGTTGGTCATAGTACTAGTGTTGGTCATGGTACTAGAGTTGGTCATAGTACTAGTGTTGGTCATAGTACTAGTGTTGGTCATGGTACTAGTGTTAGTGTTGGTCATGGTACTAGTGTTGGTCATGGTACTAGTGTTGGTCATGGTACTAGTGTTGGTCATAGTACTAGTGTTGGTCATGGTACTAGTGTTGGTCATAGTACTAGTGTTGGTCATAGTACTAGTGTTGGTCATAGTACTAGTGTTGGTCATGGTACTAGTGTTGGTCATAGTACTAGTGTTGGTCATGGTACTAGTGTTGGTCATGGTACTAGTGTTGGTCATGGTACTAGTGTTGGTCATAGTACTAGTGTTGGTCATGGTACTAGTGTTGGTCATAGTACTAGTGTTGGTCATAGTACTAGTGTTGGTCATAGTACTAGTGTTGGTCATGGTACTAGTGTTGGTCATGGTACTAGTGTTGGTCATAGTACTAGTGTTGGTCATAGTACTAGTGTTGGTCATAGTACTAGTGTTGGTCATGGTACTAGTGTTGGTCATAGTACTAGTGTTGGTCATGGTACTAGTGTTGGTCATGTTACTAGTGTTGGTCATGGTACTAGTGTTGGTCATGGTACTAGTGTTGGTCATAGTACTAGTGTTGGTCATAGTACTAGTGTTGGTCATAGTACTAGTGTTGGTCATAGTACTAGTGTTGGTCATGGTACTAGTGTTGGTCATGGTACTAGTGTTGGTCATGGTACTAGTGTTGGTCATAGTACTAGTGTTGGTCATAGTACTAGTGTTGGTCATAGTACTAGTGTTGGTCATGGTACTAGTGTTGGTCATGGTACTAGTGTTGGTCATGGTACTAGTGTTGGTCATGGTACTAGTGTTGGTCATGGTACTAGTGTTGGTCATGGTACTAGTGTTGGTCATGGTACTAGTGTTGGTCATAGTACTAGTGTTGGTCATGGTACTAGTGTTGGTCATGGTACTAGTGTTGGTCATGGTACTAGTGTTGGTCATAGTACTAGTGTTGGTCATGGTACTAGTGTTGGTCATGGTACTAGTGTTGGTCATGGTACTAGTGTTGGTCATAGTACTAGTGTTGGTCATGGTACTAGTGTTGGTCATGGTACTAGTGTTAGTGTTGGGTCCATGTACTAGTGTTGGTAATGGTACTAGGGTTGGCATGGTACTAGTGTTGGTTCATAGTACTAGTGTTGTCAGGTACTATTGTTGGTCATAGTACTAGTTGGTTGGTTCATAGTACTAGTGTTGGTCATCGTACTAAGTGTTGTCATGGTACTAGTGTTGGTCATAGTACTAGTGTGGTCATGGTACTAGTGTTGGTCATGGTACTAGTGTTGGTCATGGTACTAGTGTTGGTCAAGTACTAGTGTTGGTCATGGTACTAGTGTTGGTCATCTAGTATAGGTGGTCATAGTACTAGTGTTGGTCATAGTACTAGGTTGGTCATGGTAATAGTGTTGGTCATGGTATAGTGTTGGTCAAGTACTAGTGTTGGTCATTAGTACTAGTGTGGTCATAGTACTAGTGTGGTTCATGGTACTAGTGTTGGTCCATAGTACTAGGGTTGGTCAATGGTACTGGTGGTCATGTTACTAGTGTTGCGTCATGGTACTAAGTGTTGGTCATGGTACTAGTGTTGGTCATGGTACTAGTGTTGGTCATAGTACTAGTGTTGGTCATGGTACTAGTGTTGGTCATGGTACTAGTGTTGGTCATGGTACTAGTGTTGGTCATAGTACTAGTGTTGGTCATGGTACTAGTGTTGGTCATAGTACTAGTGTTGGTCATGGTACTAGTGTTGGTCATGGTACTAGTGTTGGTCATAGTACTAGTGTTGGTCATGGTACTAGTGTTGGTCATAGTACTAGTGTTGGTCATAGTACTAGTGTTGGTCATGGTACTAGTGTTAGTGTTGGTCATGGTACTAGTGTTGGTCATGGTACTAGTGTTGGTCATGGTACTAGTGTTGGTCATAGTACTAGTGTTGGTCATGGTACTAGTGTTGGTCATAGTACTAGTGTTGGTCATAGTACTAGTGTTGGTCATAGTACTAGTGTTGGTCATGGTACTAGTGTTGGTCATAGTACTAGTGTTGGTCATGGTACTAGTGTTGGTCATGGTACTAGTGTTGGTCATGGTACTAGTGTTGGTCATAGTACTAGTGTTGGTCATGGTACTAGTGTTGGTCATAGTACTAGTGTTGGTCATAGTACTAGTGTTGGTCATGGTACTAGTGTTGGTCATGGTACTAGTGTTGGTCATGGTACTAGTGTTGGTCATAGTACTAGTGTTGGTCATAGTACTAGTGTTGGTCATAGTACTAGTGTTGGTCATGGTACTAGTGTTGGTCATAGTACTAGTGTTGGTCATGGTACTAGTGTTGGTCATGGTACTAGTGTTGGTCATGGTACTAGTGTTGGTCATGGTACTAGTGTTGGTCATAGTACTAGTGTTGGTCATAGTACTAGTGTTGGTCATAGTACTAGTGTTGGTCATAGTACTAGTGTTGGTCATGGTACTAGTGTTGGTCATGGTACTAGTGTTGGTCATGGTACTAGTGTTGGTCATAGTACTAGTGTTGGTCATAGTACTAGTGTTGGTCATAGTACTAGTGTTGGTCATGGTACTAGTGTTGGTCATGGTACTAGTGTTGGTCATGGTACTAGTGTTGGTCATGGTACTAGTGTTGGTCATGGTACTAGTGTTGGTCATGGTACTAGTGTTGGTCATAGTACTAGTGTTGGTCATGGTACTAGTGTTGGTCATGGTACTAGTGTTGGTCATGGTACTAGTGTTGGTCATAGTACTAGTGTTGGTCATGGTACTAGTGTTGGTCATGGTACTAGTGTTGGTCATGGTACTAGTGTTGGTCATAGTACTAGTGTTGGTCATGGTACTAGTGTTGGTCATGGTACTAGTGTTGGTCATGGTACTAGTGTTGGTCATGGTACTAGTGTTGGTCATAGTACTAGTGTTGGTCATGGTACTAGTGTTGGTCATGGTACTAGTGTTGGTCATAGTACTAGTGTTGGTCATAGTACTAGTGTTGGTCATAGTACTAGTGTTGGTCATGATACTAGTGTTGGTCATGGTACTAGTGTTGGTCATAGTACTAGTGTTGGTCATAGTACTAGTGTTGGTCATAGTACTAGTGTTGGTCATAGTACTAGTGTTGGTCATGGTACTAGTGTTGGTCATAGTACTAGTGTTGGTCATAGTACTAGTGTTGGTCATAGGTACTAGTGTTGGTCATAGGTACTAGTGTTGGTCATGGTACTAGTGTTGGTCATAGTACTAGTGTTGGTCATAGTACTAGTGTTGGTCATGGTACTAGTGTTGGTCATGGTACTAGTGTTGGTCATGGTACTAGTGTTGGTCATGGTACTAGTGTTGGTCATGGTACTAGTGTTGGTCATGGTACTAGTGTTGGTCATAGTACTAGTGTTGGTCATGGTACTAGTGTTGGTCATAGTACTAGTGTTGGTCATGGTACTAGTGTTGGTCATAGTACTAGTGTTGGTCATGGTACTAGTGTTGGTCATAGTACTAGTGTTGGTCATGGTACTAGTGTTGGTCATGGTACTAGTGTTGGTCATGGTACTAGTGTTGGTCATAGTACTAGTGTTGGTCATGGTACTAGTGTTGGTCATAGTACTAGTGTTGGTCATGGTACTAGTGTTGGTCATGGTACTAGTGTTGGTCATAGGTACTAGTGTTGGTCATAGGTACTAGTGTTGGTCATGGTACTAGTGTTGGTCATAGGTACTAGTGTTGGTCATGGTACTAGTGTTGGTCATAGGTACTAGTGTTGGTCATGGTACTAGTGTTGGTCATGGTACTAGTGTTGGTCATGGTACTAGTGTTGGTCATAGGTACTAGTGTTGGTCATGGTACTAGTGTTGGTCATGGTACTAGTGTTGGTCATGGTACTAGTGTTGGTCATGGTACTAGTGTTGGTCATAGGTACTAGTGTTGGTCATGGTACTAGTGTTGGTCATAGTACTAGTGTTGGTCATGGTACTAGTGTTGGTCATAGGTACTAGTGTTGGTCATGGTACTAGTGTTGGTCATAGGTACTAGTGTTGGTCATGGTACTAGTGTTGGTCATAGTACTAGTGTTGGTCATGGTACTAGTGTTGGTCATGGTACTAGTGTTGGTCATGGTACTAGTGTTGGTCATAGTACTAGTGTTGGTCATAGTACTAGTGTTGGTCATAGTACTAGTGTTGGTCATGGTACTAGTGTTGGTCATGGTACTAGTGTTGGTCATAGTACTAGTGTTGGTCATAGTACTAGTGTTGGTCATAGTACTAGTGTTGGTCATGGTACTAGTGTTGGTCATAGTACTAGTGTTGGTCATGGTACTAGTGTTGGTCATAGTACTAGTGTTGGTCATAGTACTAGTGTTGGTCATGGTACTAGTGTTGGTCATAGTACTAGTGTTGGTCATGGTACTAGTGTTGGTCATAGTACTAGTGTTGGTCATAGTACTAGTGTTGGTCATAGTACTAGTGTTGGTCATGGTACTAGTGTTGGTCATGGTACTAGTGTTGGTCATAGTACTAGTGTTGGTCATAGTACTAGTGTTGGTCATGGTACTAGTGTTGGTCATGGTACTAGTGTTGGTCATGGTACTAGTGTTGGTCATGGTACTAGTGTTGGTCATGGTACTAGTGTTGGTCATGGTACTAGTGTTGGTCATGGTACTAGTGTTGGTCATGGTACTAGTGTTGGTCATAGTACTAGTGTTGGTCATGGTACTAGTGTTGGTCATGGTACTAGTGTTGGTCATAGTACTAGTGTTGGTCATGGTACTAGTGTTGGTCATGGTACTAGTGTTGGTCATGGTACTAGTGTTGGTCATAGTACTAGTGTTGGTCATGGTACTAGTGTTGGTCATAGTACTAGTGTTGGTCATGGTACTAGTGTTGGTCATGGTACTAGTGTTGGTCATGGTACTAGTGTTGGTCATGGTACTAGTGTTGGTCATGGTACTAGTGTTGGTCATAGGTACTAGTGTTGGTCATAGGTACTAGTGTTGGTCATAGTACTAGTGTTGGTCATAGTACTAGTGTTGGTCATGGTACTAGTGTTGGTCATGGTACTAGTGTTGGTCATAGTACTAGTGTTGGTCATGAGTACTAGTGTTGGTCATAGTACTAGTGTTGGTCATGGTACTAGTGTTGGTCATAGTACTAGTGTTGGTCATAGTACTAGTGTTGGTCATAGTACTAGTGTTGGTCATAGTACTAGTGTTGGTCATGGTACTAGTGTTGGTCATAGTACTAGTGTTGGTCATGGTACTAGTGTTGGTCATGGTACTAGTGTTGGTCATGGTACTAGTGTTGGTCATGGTACTAGTGTTGGTCATGGTACTAGTGTTGGTCATGGTACTAGTGTTGGTCATAGTACTAGTGTTGGTCATGGTACTAGTGTTGGTCATGGTACTAGTGTTGGTCATAGTACTAGTGTTGGTCATGGTACTAGTGTTGGTCATGGTACTAGTGTTGGTCATGGTACTAGTGTTGGTCATAGTACTAGTGTTGGTCATGGTACTAGTGTTGGTCATGGTACTAGTGTTGGTCATGGTACTAGTGTTGGTCATGGTACTAGTGTTGGTCATGGTACTAGTGTTGGTCATAGTACTAGTGTTGGTCATGGTACTAGTGTTGGTCATAGTACTAGTGTTGGTCATAGTACTAGTGTTGGTCATGGTACTAGTGTTGGTCATGGTACTAGTGTTGGTCATAGGTACTAGTGTTGGTCATTAGTACTAGTGTTGGTCATGGTACTAGTGTTGGTCATGGTACTAGTGTTGGTCATGGTACTAGTGTTGGTCATGGTACTAGTGTTGGTCATGGTACTAGTGTTGGTCATGGTACTAGTGTTGGTCATGGTACTAGTGTTGGTCATGGTACTAGTGTTGGTCATAGGTACTAGTGTTGGTCATAGTACTAGTGTTGGTCATGGTACTAGTGTTGGTCATAGTACTAGTGTTGGTCATGGTACTAGTGTTGGTCATAGTACTAGTGTTGGTCATGTACTAGTGTTGGTCATGGTACTAGTGTTGGTCATGGTACTAGTGTTGGTCATAGTACTAGTGTTGGTCATAGTACTAGTGTTGGTCATGGTACTAGTGTTGGTCATGGTACTAGTGTTGGTCATAGGTACTAGTGTTGGTCATGGTACTAGTGTTGGTCATGGTACTAGTGTTGGTCATAGTACTAGTGTTGGTCATGGTACTAGTGTTGGTCATAGTACTAGTGTTGGTCATAGTACTAGTGTTGGTCATAGTACTAGTGTTGGTCATAGGTACTAGTGTTGGTCATAGTACTAGTGTTGGTCATGGTACTAGTGTTGGTCATAGGTACTAGTGTTGGTCATGGTACTAGTGTTGGTCATAGTACTAGTGTTGGTCATAGGTACTAGTGTTGGTCATAGTACTAGTGTTGGTCATGGTACTAGTGTTGGTCATAGGTACTAGTGTTGGTCATGGTACTAGTGTTGGTCATGAGTACTAGTGTTGGTCATGGTACTAGTGTTGGTCATAGTACTAGTGTTGGTCATGTACTAGTGTTGGTCATGGTACTAGTGTTGGTCATGGTACTAGTGTTGGTCATGGTACTAGTGTTGGTCATGGTACTAGTGTTGGTCATGGTACTAGTGTTGGTCATAGGTACTAGTGTTGGTCATGGTACTAGTGTTGGTCATGGTACTAGTGTTGGTCATAGGTACTAGTGTTGGTCATGGTACTAGTGTTGGTCATGGTACTAGTGTTGGTCATGGTACTAGTGTTGGTCATGGTACTAGTGTTGGTCATGGTACTAGTGTTGGTCATGGTACTAGTGTTGGTCATGGTACTAGTGTTGGTCATGGTACTAGTGTTGGTCATGGTACTAGTGTTGGTCATGAGTACTAGTGTTGGTCATGGTACTAGTGTTGGTCATGGTACTAGTGTTGGTCATAGGTACTAGTGTTGGTCATGGTACTAGTGTTGGTCATGGTACTAGTGTTGGTCATAGGTACTAGTGTTGGTCATGGTACTAGTGTTGGTCATAGTACTAGTGTTGGTCATAGTACTAGTGTTGGTCATGGTACTAGTGTTGGTCATGGTACTAGTGTTGGTCATAGGTACTAGTGTTGGTCATGGTACTAGTGTTGGTCATAGGTACTAGTGTTGGTCATGGTACTAGTGTTGGTCATGGTACTAGTGTTGGTCATAGTACTAGTGTTGGTCATGGTACTAGTGTTGGTCATGGTACTAGTGTTGGTCATAGTACTAGTGTTGGTCATAGTACTAGTGTTGGTCATAGGTACTAGTGTTGGTCATAGTACTAGTGTTGGTCATGGTACTAGTGTTGGTCATAGTACTAGTGTTGGTCATAGGTACTAGTGTTGGTCATAGTACTAGTGTTGGTCATAGGTACTAGTGTTGGTCATGGTACTAGTGTTGGTCATGGTACTAGTGTTGGTCATGGTACTAGTGTTGGTCATGGTACTAGTGTTGGTCATGGTACTAGTGTTGGTCATGGTACTAGTGTTGGTCATAGTACTAGTGTTGGTCATAGGTACTAGTGTTGGTCATGGTACTAGTGTTGGTCATGAGTACTAGTGTTGGTCATGGTACTAGTGTTGGTCATGGTACTAGTGTTGGTCATGAGTACTAGTGTTGGTCATGGTACTAGTGTTGGTCATAGGTACTAGTGTTGGTCATGGTACTAGTGTTGGTCATGGTACTAGTGTTGGTCATGGTACTAGTGTTGGTCATAGTACTAGTGTTGGTCATGGTACTAGTGTTGGTCATAGGTACTAGTGTTGGTCATAGGTACTAGTGTTGGTCATGGTACTAGTGTTGGTCATAGTACTAGTGTTGGTCATGGTACTAGTGTTGGTCATGAGTACTAGTGTTGGTCATAGGTACTAGTGTTGGTCATAGTACTAGTGTTGGTCATGAGTACTAGTGTTGGTCATGGTACTAGTGTTGGTCATGGTACTAGTGTTGGTCATGGTACTAGTGTTGGTCATGGTACTAGTGTTGGTCATAGTACTAGTGTTGGTCATGAGTACTAGTGTTGGTCATAGGTACTAGTGTTGGTCATGGTACTAGTGTTGGTCATGGTACTAGTGTTGGTCATAGTACTAGTGTTGGTCATAGTACTAGTGTTGGTCATGGTACTAGTGTTGGTCATGGTACTAGTGTTGGTCATGGTACTAGTGTTGGTCATAGTACTAGTGTTGGTCATGGTACTAGTGTTGGTCATGGTACTAGTGTTGGTCATGAGTACTAGTGTTGGTCATGGTACTAGTGTTGGTCATGGTACTAGTGTTGGTCATAGTACTAGTGTTGGTCATGGTACTAGTGTTGGTCATGGTACTAGTGTTGGTCATAGTACTAGTGTTGGTCATGGTACTAGTGTTGGTCATGGTACTAGTGTTGGTCATGGTACTAGTGTTGGTCATGGTACTAGTGTTGGTCATGGTACTAGTGTTGGTCATAGTACTAGTGTTGGTCATAGTACTAGTGTTGGTCATGGTACTAGTGTTGGTCATGGTACTAGTGTTGGTCATGGTACTAGTGTTGGTCATAGTACTAGTGTTGGTCATGGTACTAGTGTTGGTCATGGTACTAGTGTTGGTCATGGTACTAGTGTTGGTCATAGTACTAGTGTTGGTCATGGTACTAGTGTTGGTCATAGGTACTAGTGTTGGTCATGGTACTAGTGTTGGTCATAGTACTAGTGTTGGTCCATGGTACTAGTGTTGGTCATGGTACTAGTGTTGGTCATGGTACTAGTGTTGGTCATGGTACTAGTGTTGGTCATAGTACTAGTGGTTGGTCATGGTACTAGTGTTGGTCATGTACTAGTGTTGGTCATGGTACTAGTGTTGGTCATAGGTACTAGTGTTGGTCATGGTACTAGTGTTGGTCATGATATAGTGTTGGTCATGGTACTAGTGGTTGGTCATGGTACTAGTGTTGTCATAGTACTAGTGTTGGTCATGGTACTAGTGTTGGTCATGGTACTAGTGTTGGTCATAGGTACTAGTGTGGTCATGGTAACTAGTGTTGGTCATGGTACTAGTGTTGGTCATAGTACTAGTGTTGGTCATGGTACTAGTGTTGGTCATGGTACTAGTGTTGGTCATGGTACTAGTGTTGGTCATGGTACTAGTGTTGGTCATGGTACTAGTGTTGGTCATGGTACTAGTGTTGGTCATGGTACTAGTGTTGGTCATGAGTACTAGTGTTGGTCATGGTACTAGTGTTGGTCATAGGTACTAGTGTTGGTCATGGTACTAGTGTTGGTCATGGTACTAGTGTTGGTCATGATACTAGTGTTGGTCATGTACTAGTGTTGGTCATAGTACTAGTGTTGGTCATGGTACTAGTGTTGGTCATAGTACTAGTGTTGGTCATGGTACTAGTGTTGGTCATAGTACTAGTGTTGGTCATGGTACTAGTGTTGGTCATGGTACTAGTGTTGGTCATAGTACTAGTGTTGGTCATGGTACTAGTGTTGGTCATGGTACTAGTGTTGGTCATGGTACTAGTGTTGGTCATGGTACTAGTGTTGGTCATGGTACTAGTGTTGGTCATGGTACTAGTGTTGGTCATGGTACTAGTGTTGGTCATAGTACTAGTGTTGGTCATAGTACTAGTGTTGGTCATGGTACTAGTGTTGGTCATGGTACTAGTGTTGGTCATGGTACTAGTGTTGGTCATGGTACTAGTGTTGGTCATGGTACTAGTGTTGGTCATGGTACTAGTGTTGGTCATAGTACTAGTGTTGGTCATAGTACTAGTGTTGGTCATAGTACTAGTGTTGGTCATGGTACTAGTGTTGGTCATGGTACTAGTGTTGGTCATAGTACTAGTGTTGGTCATAGTACTAGTGTTGGTCATGGTACTAGTGTTGGTCATGGTACTAGTGTTGGTCATGGTACTAGTGTTGGTCATGAGTACTAGTGTTGGTCATGGTACTAGTGTTGGTCATGGTACTAGTGTTGGTCATGTACTAGTGTTGGTCATGAGTACTAGTGTTGGTCATAGGTACTAGTGTTGGTCATGGTACTAGTGTTGGTCATGGTACTAGTGTTGGTCATGGTACTAGTGTTGGTCATAGTACTAGTGTTGGTCATGGTACTAGTGTTGGTCATGGTACTAGTGTTGGTCATAGTACTAGTGTTGGTCATGGTACTAGTGTTGGTCATAGTACTAGTGTTGGTCATGGTACTAGTGTTGGTCATAGTACTAGTGTTGGTCATAGTACTAGTGTTGGTCATGGTACTAGTGTTGGTCATGGTACTAGTGTTGGTCATGGTACTAGTGTTGGTCATGGTACTAGTGTTGGTCATAGTACTAGTGTTGGTCATGGTACTAGTGTTGGTCATAGGTACTAGTGTTGGTCATAGGTACTAGTGTTGGTTATGGTACTAGTGTTGGTCATGATACTAGTGTTGGTCATGATACTAGTGTTGGTCATGGTACTAGTGTTGGTCATGGTACTAGTGTTGGTCATGGTACTAGTGTTGGTCATAGTACTAGTGTTGGTCATAGTACTAGTGTTGGTCATGGTACTAGTGTTGGTCATGGTACTAGTGTTGGTCATGGTACTAGTGTTGGTCATAGGTACTAGTGTTGGTCATGGTACTAGTGTTGGTCATGGTACTAGTGTTGGTCATGGTACTAGTGTTGGTCATAGTACTAGTGTTGGTCATGGTACTAGTGTTGGTCATGGTACTAGTGTTGGTCATGGTACTAGTGTTGGTCATGGTACTAGTGTTGGTCATGGTACTAGTGTTGGTCATGGTACTAGTGTTGGTCATAGTACTAGTGTTGGTCATGGTACTAGTGTTGGTCATGGTACTAGTGTTGGTCATGGTACTAGTGTTGGTCATGGTACTAGTGTTGGTCATGGTACTAGTGTTGGTCATGGTACTAGTGTTGGTCATAGTACTAGTGTTGGTCATGGTACTAGTGTTGGTCATGGTACTAGTGTTGGTCATGGTACTAGTGTTGGTTATGGTACTAGTGTTGGTCATAGTACTAGTGTTGGTCATGGTACTAGTGTTGGTCATGGTACTAGTGTTGGTCATGGTACTAGTGTTGGTCATGGTACTAGTGTTGGTCATGGTACTAGTGTTGGTCATGGTACTAGTGTTGGTCATGGTACTAGTGTTGGTCATAGTACTAGTGTTGGTCATGGTACTAGTGTTGGTCATGGTACTAGTGTTGGTCATGATACTAGTGTTGGTCATAGGTACTAGTGTTGGTCATGGTACTAGTGTTGGTCATGGTACTAGTGTTGGTCATAGTACTAGTGTTGGTCATGGTACTAGTGTTGGTCATAGTACTAGTGTTGGTCATGGTACTAGTGTTGGTCATAGTACTAGTGTTGGTCATGGTACTAGTGTTGGTCATGGTACTAGTGTTGGTCATGGTACTAGTGTTGGTACTAGGTGTCATGATACTAGTGTTGGTCATAGGTACTAGTGTTGGTCATGGTACTAGTGTTGGTCATGGTACTAGTGTTGGTCATAGTACTAGTGTTGGTCATGGTACTAGTGTTGGTCATGGTACTAGTGTTGGTCATGGTACTAGTGTTGGTCATAGTACTAGTGTTGGTCATGGTACTAGTGTTGGTCATAGTACTAGTGTTGGTCATAGGTACTAGTGTTGGTCATGGTACTAGTGTTGGTCATGGTACTAGTGTTGGTCATGGTACTAGTGTTGGTCATGGTACTAGTGTTGGTCATGGTACTAGTGTTTGGTCATGAGTACTAGTGTTGGTCCCATGTAACTAGTGTGGGGGTCATAGTACGTAGTGGTGGTCCATGGTACTAGTGTTCATGGTACTTGGTCATAGTACTAGTGTTTGGTCATAGGTACTAGTGTTGGTCATGGTACTAGTGTTGGTCATGGTACTAGTGTTGGTCATAGTACTAGTGTTGGTCATGGTACTAGTGTTGGTCATGGTACTAGTGTTGGTCATGGTACTAGTGTTGGTCATAGTACTAGTGTTGGTCATGGTACTAGTGTTGGTCATAGTACTAGTGTTGGTCATGGTACTAGTGTTGGTCATGGTACTAGTGTTGGTCATAGTACTAGTGTTGGTCATGGTACTAGTGTTGGTCATAGTACTAGTGTTGGTCATGGTACTAGTGTTGGTCATGGTACTAGTGTTGGTCATGGTACTAGTGTTGGTCATGGTACTAGTGTTGGTCATAGTACTAGTGTTGGTCATAGTACTAGTGTTGGTCATAGTACTAGTGTTGGTCATGGTACTAGTGTTGGTCATGGTACTAGTGTTGGTCATGGTACTAGTGTTGGTCATGGTACTAGTGTTGGTCATGTACTAGTGTTGGTCATGGTCCTAGTGTTGGTCCATAGGTACTAGTGTTGGTCATGGTACTAGTGTTGGTCATAGTACTAGTGTTGGTCATGGTACTAGTGTGGTCATGGTACTAGTGTTGGTCATGAGTACTAGTGTTGGTCATTAAGTACTATGTGGTCATGTACGTGTTGTAGGTTACTAGTGTTGGTCATGTACTAGTGTTGGTACTATTGTTGGTCATGGTACTAGTGTTGGTCATGGTACTAGTGTTGGTCATGGTACTAGTGTTGGTCATGTACTAGTTGGTCAGGGTACTAGTGTTGGTCATGGTACTAGTGTTGGTCATGGTACTAGTGTTGGTCATGGTACTAGTGTTGGTCATATACTAGGTGGTCATAGGTACGAGTGTTTGGTCATAGGTACTAGTTGTTGGTCATGGTACTAGTGTTGGTCATGGTACTATTGTTGGTCATAGGTACTAGTGTTGGTCATAGTACTAGTGTTGGTCATGGTACTAGGTTGGTCATGTACTAGTGTTGGTCATAGTACTAGTGTTGGTCATAGTACTAGTGTTGGTCATGGTACTAGTGTTGGTCATGGTACTAGTGTTGGTCATAGTACTAGTGTTGGTCATGGTACTAGTGTTGGTCATGGTACTAGTGTTGGTCATGGTACTAGTGTTGGTCATGGTACTAGTGTTGGTCATAGTACTAGTGTTGGTCATGGTACTAGTGTTGGTCATGGTACTAGTGTTGGTCATAGTACTAGTGTTGGTCATGGTACTAGTGTTGGTCATGGTACTAGTGTTGGTCATGGTACTAGTGTTGGTCATGGTACTAGTGTTGACCAAGACACAAGTATTGGGAAAGTCACTGGTTATGCTGAATATATATAATGCGTCCACTGTTTGCCTCTCACTTCTTACTCTGTTCTCTCCTCCTCATATGGTTCAGCTCTCCTGATACGGTTCACCACCTAAACTAACACTGCACGCAGGCAACTGTTTACAGCTATTCCGTAGCCTTTGTATCATGGGAGACGAATATTATTATTTTCCAACACAATAATGTTCAATAAACTGTATATCCCACCACGAGCACTGAACGCTGAGCGCCTATTCCCGGTACGAGCGACCTCCTGGCTCGGACTGACTGGATGGATGGATGCATCTAGGTAGTACTCCCAACCGGTGCCAGATGTCGCTGTCAGCCAGCGTGGAAGTTGATCGCAATAGCAAATTCGCTCGCGGATTTCTCTACATCATCGTGGCAATAGTGTAATCATCACTGGCGTGTAACGCTTCCCGTCGAACCCACCAATCGTCGAGGGCTGCTGCGGTTATATATAGAACGTAAAAATCATCTGCCAAGCCTCGTTGTCACTAACGGAACCTTGCATTCTCCTAAAAAGATCAAAACAGCTTGCCAATTATATTATTATGATCTCCCAAGTAATTATGATCTTCACGTGGGTCTCAGTTACTCTCGTAATTGAGACTCAATTATGTGGGCAATATAGTCATAAAATTATTATTCTAACCAACAAAGGATCATAAACAAAAGTTAGATTTCAATTATCATATCGAATTGAAATCATTACAGAATACTTTCATTCGTCGCATGTTTCTTTTTAACTGTGAGTTGACCCTTTCAACTATCACATGGCTCTTTTAATTATATAATCTTTTAAATCAAAACAGATTCCAATGCTTCCAGATAAAGACAATAGCAGAAGAGAAAGTTTAACAGTGCACGCAGACAATGATGAGAGCAGGCAGTACACGCAGACAATGATGAAAGCAGACAATAATGAGAGCAGACAGTACACGCAGACAACAATGAGAGCAGACAGTACACGCAGACAATGATGAAAGCAGACAGTACACGCAGACAATAATGAGAGCAGACAGTACACGCAGACAATAATGAGAGCAGACAGTACACGCAGACAATGATGAAAGCAGACAGTACACGCAGACAATAATGAAAGCAGACAGTACACGCAGACAACAATGAGAGCAGACAGTACACGCAGACAATAATGAGAGCAGACAGTACACACAGACAATGATGAAAGCAGACAGTACACGCAGACAATAATGAGAGCAGACAGTACACGCAGACAATAATGAGAGCAGACAGTACACACAGACAATAATGAGAGCAGACAGTACACACAGACAATGATGAAAGCAGACAGTACACGCAGACAATGATGAGAGCAGACAGTACACACAGACAATAATGAGAGCAGACAGTACACACAGACAATGATGAAAGCAGACAGTACACGCAGACAATAATGAGAGCAGACAGTACACGCAGACAATGATGAGAGCAGACAGTACACACAGACAATAATGAAAGCAGACAGTACACCCAGACAATGATGAAAGCAGACAGTACACACAGACAATGATGAAAGCAGACAGTACACCCAGACAATGATGAGAGCAGACAGTACCCACAGACAATAATGAGAGCAGACAGTACCCACAGACAATGATGAGAGCAGACAGTACACACAGACAATGATGAGAGCAGACAGTACACACAGACAATGATGAGAGCAGACAGTACACACAGACAATGATGAGAGCAGACAGTACCCACAGACAATGATGAGAGCAGACAGTACACACAGACAATGATGAGAGCAGACAGTACCCACAGACAATGATGAGAGCAGACAGTACACACAGACAATGATGAGAGCAGACAGTACACCCAGACAATGATGAGAGCAGACAGTACCCACAGACAATAATGAGAGCAGACAGTACCCACAGACAATGATGAGAGCAGACAGTACACCCAGACGATGATGAGAGTAGAGAGAAAAATGTAACAGACAACTCGATAAGTACAGAGACTACACCAGACACTGATGGAGAGAGACAGACCAGACCGAAAGGATATATATATATATATATAATCTTTGGACAACACCCACCAGTGGGACTCGAACCCAGAAAGCACAACTACCTTCCAGTAGCTGGCATAACTAGTATGCTTTAACCCACTACGCCATCAGACCTTACAAAAGAAGTAGATAGTTCGAGATATATATATCTCAAACATCTCTACCTCCCGAAGGCACCAGATGAGTGAGGGGTCAGTCTGCAATTTTCGTCAAGCCACTGTCAATGTGAGAGAACTCGTGTCCAGCTTATAAGCCTATACTTGCATAAACCACAAGTGAAGATAAACAATCTTTGGACAACACCCACCAGTGGGACTCGAACCCAGAAAGCACAACTACCTTCCAGTAGCTGGCATAACTAGTATGCTTTAACCCACTACGCCATCAGACCTTACAAAAGAAGTAGATAGTTCGAGATATATATATCTCAAACATCTCTACCTCCCGAAGGCACCAGATGAGTGAGGGGTCAGTCTGCAATTTTCGTCAAGCCACTGTCAATGTGAGAGAACTCGTGTCCAGCTTATAAGCCTATACTTGCATAAACCACAAGTGAAGATAAACAATCTTTGGACAACACCCACCAGTGGGACTCGAACCCAGAAAGCACAACTACCTTCCAGTAGCTGGCATAACTAGTATGCTTTAACCCACTACGCCATCAGACCTTACAAAAGAAGTAGATAGTTCGAGATATATATATCTCAAACATCTCTACCTCCCGAAGGCACCAGATGAGTGAGGGGTCAGTCTGCAATTTTCGTCAAGCCACTGTCAATGTGAGAGAACTCGTGTCCAGCTTATAAGCCTATACTTGCATAAACCACAAGTGAAGATAAACAATCTTTGGACAACACCCACCAGTGGGACTCGAACCCAGAAAGCACAACTACCTTCCAGTAGCTGGCATAACTAGTATGCTTTAACCCACTACGCCATCAGACCTTACAAAAGAAGTAGATAGTTCGAGATATATATATCTCAAACATCTCTACCTCCCGAAGGCACCAGATGAGTGAGGGGTCAGTCTGCAATTTTCGTCAAGCCACTGTCAATGTGAGAGAACTCGTGTCCAGCTTATAAGCCTATACTTGCATAAACCACAAGTGAAGATAAACAATCTTTGGACAACACCCACCAGTGGGACTCGAACCCAGAAAGCACAACTACCTTCCAGTAGCTGGCATAACTAGTATGCTTTAACCCACTACGCCATCAGACCTTACAAAAGAAGTAGATAGTTCGAGATATATATATCTCAAACATCTCTACCTCCCGAAGGCACCAGATGAGTGAGGGGTCAGTCTGCAATTTTCGTCAAGCCACTGTCAATGTGAGAGAACTCGTGTCCAGCTTATAAGCCTATACTTGCATAAACCACAAGTGAAGATAAACAATCTTTGGACAACACCCACCAGTGGGACTCGAACCCAGAAAGCACAACTACCTTCCAGTAGCTGGCATAACTAGTATGCTTTAACCCACTACGCCATCAGACCTTACAAAAGAAGTAGATAGTTCGAGATATATATATCTCAAACATCTCTACCTCCCGAAGGCACCAGATGAGTGAGGGGTCAGTCTGCAATTTTCGTCAAGCCACTGTCAATGTGAGAGAACTCGTGTCCAGCTTATAAGCCTATACTTGCATAAACCACAAGTGAAGATAAACAATCTTTGGACAACACCCACCAGTGGGACTCGAACCCAGAAAGCACAACTACCTTCCAGTAGCTGGCATAACTAGTATGCTTTAACCCACTACGCCATCAGACCTTACAAAAGAAGTAGATAGTTCGAGATATATATATCTCAAACATCTCTACCTCCCGAAGGCACCAGATGAGTGAGGGGTCAGTCTGCAATTTTCGTCAAGCCACTGTCAATGTGAGAGAACTCGTGTCCAGCTTATAAGCCTATACTTGCATAAACCACAAGTGAAGATAAACAATCTTTGGACAACACCCACCAGTGGGACTCGAACCCAGAAAGCACAACTACCTTCCAGTAGCTGGCATAACTAGTATGCTTTAACCCACTACGCCATCAGACCTTACAAAAGAAGTAGATAGTTCGAGATATATATATCTCAAACATCTCTACCTCCCGAAGGCACCAGATGAGTGAGGGGTCAGTCTGCAATTTTCGTCAAGCCACTGTCAATGTGAGAGAACTCGTGTCCAGCTTATAAGCTGGACACGAGTTCTCTCACATTGACGTTCTCTCACGTTCTCTCTGGGTTCGAGTCCCACTGGTGGGTGTTGTCCAAAGATTGTTTATCTTCACTTGTGGTTTATGCAAGTATAGGCTTATAAGCTGGACACGAGTTCTCTCACATTGACAGTGGCTTGACGAAAATTGCAGACTGACCCCTCACTCATCTGGTGCCTTCGGGAGGTAGAGATGTTTGAGATATATATATCTCGAACTATCTACTTCTTTTGTAAGGTCTGATGGCGTAGTGGGTTAAAGCATACTAGTTATGCCAGCTACTGGAAGGTAGTTGTGCTTTCTGGGTTCGAGTCCCACTGGTGGGTGTTGTCCAAAGATTGTTTATCTTCACTTGTGGTTTATGCAAGTATAGGCTTATAAGCTGGACACGAGTTCTCTCACATTGACAGTGGCTTGACGAAAATTGCAGACTGACCCCTCACTCATCTGGTGCCTTCGGGAGGTAGAGATGTTTGAGATATATATATCTCGAACTATCTACTTCTTTTGTAAGGTCTGATGGCGTAGTGGGTTAAAGCATACTAGTTATGCCAGCTACTGGAAGGTAGTTGTGCTTTCTGGGTTCGAGTCCCACTGGTGGGTGTTGTCCAAAGATTGTTTATCTTCACTTGTGGTTTATGCAAGTATAGGCTTATAAGCTGGACACGAGTTCTCTCACATTGACAGTGGCTTGACGAAAATTGCAGACTGACCCCTCACTCATCTGGTGCCTTCGGGAGGTAGAGATGTTTGAGATATATATATCTCGAACTATCTACTTCTTTTGTAAGGTCTGATGGCGTAGTGGGTTAAAGCATACTAGTTATGCCAGCTACTGGAAGGTAGTTGTGCTTTCTGGGTTCGAGTCCCACTGGTGGGTGTTGTCCAAAGATTGTTTATCTTCACTTGTGGTTTATGCAAGTATAGGCTTATAAGCTGGACACGAGTTCTCTCACATTGACAGTGGCTTGACGAAAATTGCAGACTGACCCCTCACTCATCTGGTGCCTTCGGGAGGTAGAGATGTTTGAGATATATATATCTCGAACTATCTACTTCTTTTGTAAGGTCTGATGGCGTAGTGGGTTAAAGCATACTAGTTATGCCAGCTACTGGAAGGTAGTTGTGCTTTCTGGGTTCGAGTCCCACTGGTGGGTGTTGTCCAAAGATTGTTTATCTTCACTTGTGGTTTATGCAAGTATAGGCTTATATATATATATATATATATATATATATATATATATATATATATATATATATATATATATATATATATATATATGTATATATGTCGTACCTAGTAGCCAGAATGCACTTCTCGGCCTACTATGCAAGGCCCGATTTACCTAATAAGCCAAGTTTTCCTGAATTAATATATTTTCTCTAATTTGTTTCTTATGAAAGGATAAAGCTACCCATTTCATTATGTATGAGGTCATTTTTTTTTATTGGAGTTAAAATTAACGTAGATATATGACCGAACCTAACCAACCCTACCTAACCTAACCTTTGCCTGCGGAAAAGAAGTTCCTAGAAGTTTTCCACAGCCCATAAAACGGAGGAAAGGGTCCTGAAAGATATTGTCAGTAGAAACGTTATCCCTACAGACAAAATTCAGAAGATACAACTGACAATTTACTATAAAACCAAGAAAACGGCCAGCCTACTCATGAGAAACTCTCCAGACACAAAGCAGAACGCTTTAAAAGAGACCAACGTCGTCTATGCCTTCAAATGCCCTCTTGGGGACTGTAAGCCTCAAAAAACTCAGTATATAGGCAAGACAACAACATCTCTTTCCAGACGTTTAACGATGCATAAGCAACAGGGCTCCATTAAGGAACATATAATCTCTTCCCACAACCAAACCATCACCAGAGAAATCTTAGCAAACAACACAGAAATCATCGATAGACACAGCGATAGCAGGCGGCTTGACGTCTGCGAGGCACTACACATCAAGAAGTCAACACCAGCAATCAACAGCCAATTAATGCACAACTATATTCTACCCACTTCAAGACTCCGCTCCAATATAGAAGCATCAAGAAATATGGGCCAATAAAAATAGGCCTTCTGCAGTTACGTACCTTTAATACCCATTGTTTCGTGTCCTGTCTTGTGTTAAAAGTTTATTTTCACCTCATCCAAAACTATTGTAACATGTCACCTCACCCAAACGTAGGTATAAAAACTCGAAGATGTTTATGCTCTATTCAGTTAAAGTTGTCTGTGTGCGTGTAGTCTTTGAAAATGTAATAAGTTTTACGAAACGCGCTCAAGTGTCGCGTCAGACTAGAAATAAAAATGAATTTTGGAGAATTGATCTTTGAATTACCATCAACAGTGAAAAGAAACGTAAGAAAGATCGAGAAAATTCGTGTTAGAATTATTAATCTTACTTTTTCGGTCATATTTAATAATATATGTCTACAGGAAAGACTGCTACCAAAATATACTAATATATATATATATATATATATATATATATATATATATATATATATATATATATATATATATATATATATATATATATATATATATATATATATATATATATATATATATACTATTCAGTGAACATTTGCAGATAGAGATAGTGTGTAAAGAGAAAGTGATTAGAAAGGAGTCACCAGCCTCTGACCAGATCTCCTCAGAGAATAGATAAATCTACTTAGAAAGGGAAAATGTTTTAGGTGCAAAACTTGACTTCAACAACAAAAATGCTATGACCTGTACTGTCCAGAATTTCAGGTGAAAGGCACAAAACTCTGCAGAAAGAGTGGCGACCAGGATGAATGGCTTTAGAGGAGAGTCAGATCATTTTGTGGACCCATAAGAAAGAGGTTACAAACGGTGGAACAGAGGGAATTCCTGGTACGGGAACTGACAGAACGAAACATACATAAGGGCCTGACGGCTGAGTAGACAGCGCTCGGGATTCGTAGTCTTAGGCTCAGAGGATTGAGCCCCGTATGAAGCGGAAACAAATGAGCAGAGTTTCTTTCACCCTGATGCACCTGCTCACCTAGCAGTAATTAGGTACCTGGGAGTTAGACAGCTGCAACGGGCTGTGCTTCCTGGGTGTGTGTGTGTGTGTGTGTGTGTGTGTGTGTGTGTGTGTGTGTGTGTGTGTGTGTGTGTGTGTGTGTGTGTGTGTGTGTGTGTGTGTGTGTGTGTGTGTGTGTGTGTGTGTGTGTGGAAAAAAAAGTTGATTGATTAACAGTTGAGAGGCAGGCCCAAAGAGCCAGAGCTCAACCCCCGTAACCACAACTAGGTGAGTACAACCCAGAGGCACAACTACCACTGCCCCACACCAAAGCTGCAACAACAACAACAAACTATTACACACAGAGATCACACTAACATGATGCATCAAATGAACAAATCTACAAGGGCCGTGACGAGGATTCGAACCTGCGTCCGGGAGCAACCCAGACGATTAAGGCAGTATCTGGGATGCTCCCGGACGCAGGTTCGAATCCTCATCACGGCCCTTGTGGATTTGTTCAACAACAAACTATGCCCCACACTCAATGGACCTTCCTGGAAAACCTCCCAGTCAAAATATATCAAATCGAGTAACCTCAAACATTTTTGTTAACATAAATGAACTAAAAACAAAGATGAGTAATAAACTACCATTCGTAAATGGCTTCCTCACAGAGGCTAAAACATATTTAACGCTTTCACAGAAACCCACGAGGGAGAAGTCATGGACAATCAGATCTGGATATAAGATCTTTCTCTCTGTCCGTGTCTCGGAGGACTTGGTCTTCCTTTTGACATCCTGTGTCTGGCCTCCTGATCCCTCCGCCTAGATTCTTGATCTAGGCGGAGTCTAGAACATCAAAAGAATATCATTAGCGGCGTATGCAAGGCTGGCTAACATCAGAAACTTGTGAAAGGAGTCATTTAGAACCTTATATATACCACATTTGTAAGACCAATCCTGGAGTATGCAGCCCCAGCATGGGATCCATACCTTGTCTAGCATAAGACGAAGCTGGAGAAAATTCAGAAGTATGCCACTAGACAATCCTAGAGCGGAAAGGGACGAGTTACGATGAAAAGCTATGTGAATTGCACCTCACGTCGCTAAGAGTCAGAAGAGTTCAGGGAGACATGATCACCACATACAAAATTCTCATTGGAATTGACATTGGTAGATAAGGATGGATAATTTAACACAGGTGGAACACACTAATGGGACACAGGTGGACGCTGAGTACACAAATGAGCCACAGAGACATTAGAAAGAACTTTTTCAATGTCAGAGTGGTTAATAAATGCAATTTATTAGAAAGTGATGTGGTGGAGGCTGACTCCATACACAATTTCAAATGTTGATATGATAGAGCCCAGTAGGCTCAGAAGCTCAGGAACCTGTACAACAGTAGATTGACAGTTGAGAGGCGGAACCAAAGAGCCGCAGCTCAACCCCCGCAAGCACAACCAGGTGAGTACAACAAAGATGTGATCGAGTAAATATGTAACATGGAGGAGTAGGTATGTAAATTAGAGAGGACCTTTTATGCTCAGAGTTCCTAAACTACAAATGATGTGGTAGAGGTACTTAGAAAAAAAATAGAGAAAATAAACCCAGTTATTATTCTAATATAGAAACTGCCGGAAACAAAGGTTAAGGAATTCATTGAACAAATAAACAAAATAGTGAACATCTTCGATTGTGTGGTAAAGCCAATACAGATATTGTCTTCCTTGGAGACGTCAGTCTGCACACTAAGATGGAGGTTAGCAATCATAATGTTATACATGGAAGTCAACCTGGAAATGATCAACCACAGGTCAGAGAGCTATTTAGTTTCTGTGACAAATTTTCCCTAAACCAGAAGATTAGAGAGCCAACTAAGAACGAAAATACTCTAGACCTGGAGCCAGATTCACGATAGCACTTACGCATGCACTTACGAACCTGTACATCTTTGGCGGCTTTGTTTCCAATTATTAAACAGTTAATGAGCTTCGAAGCACCAGGAGACTGTTTATAACAATAACAACAGTTGAATGGGAAGTTTTCATGCGTGTAAACTGTTTAATAAATGTAACCAAAGCCGTTAAAAATTGAGAAAAGATGTACACGTTCGTAAGTGCTTGCGTAAGTGCTTTCGTGAATCTGGCCCCTGATCTTTACAAACAACGAAGAAATGATTAGGTACATTATAATTCCAGATACCACATACTCAGATCACAAACTCATTGCAGTGCAAACTAGCATCAGTGCTCTTAATAGATCCAAAAAGCATAATGAAGCAAGAGCGGTTATTCAATTAATTTAATTTAAATTGTCAATCACATTATCGTGGAAATAAACATTTCATTCACTTGGGCACTAGAAGACTCGAACCCTCGACCCCACGAGGATGAGGCAAAAGCTCTACCACTGTACTACGCCGCAGATGACGGCTCTAATAGAGCAGATTACAGAAGCAGCAACCCGCTGTCCATCTGAAATATTATACTTCTCCCAGCCACTGCTTAAGTACACGGCGAGCAGTGATCCACACCCTGGTACACGGCGTGCAGTGATCCACACCCAGGTACACGGCGAGCAGTGATCCACACCCAGGTACACGGCGAGCAGTGATCCACACCCTGGTACACGGCGAGCAGTGATCCACACCCAGGTACACGGCGTGCAGTGATCCACACCCAGGTACACGGCGAGCAGTGATCCACACCCAGGTACACGGCGTGCAGTGATCCACACCCAGGTACACGGCGTGCAGTGATCCACACCCTGGTACACGGCGTGCAGTGATCCACACCCAGGTACACGGCGTGCAGTGATCCACACCCTGGTACACGGCGTGCAGTGATCCACACCCAGGTACACGGCGTGCAGTGATCCACGCCCAGGTACACGGCGTGCAGTGATCCACACCCTGGTACACGGCGAGCAGTGATCCACACCCAGGTACACGGCGAGCAGTGATCCACACCCTGGTACACGGCGAGCAGTGATCCACACCCAGGTACACGGCGAGCAGTGATCCACACCCAGGTACACGGCGAGCAGTGATCCACACCCAGGTACACGGCGAGCAGTGATCCACACCCAGGTACACGGCGAGCAGTGATCCACACCCAGGTACACGGCGAGCAGTGATTCACACCCAGGTACACGGCGAGCAGTGATCCACACCCTGGTACACGGCGAGCAGTGATCCACACCCAGGTACACGGCGAGCAGTGATCCACACCCAGGTACACGGCGAGCAGTGATCCACACCCTGGTACACGGCGAGCAGTGATCCACGCCCAGGTACACGGCGAGCAGTGATCCACACCCAGGTACACGGTGTGCAGTGATCCACACCCAGGTACACGGCGAGCAGTGATCCACACCCAGGTACACGGCGAGCAGTGATCCACACCCTGGTACACGGCGAGCAGTGATCCACACCCAGGTACACGGCGAGCAGTGATCCACACCCAGGTACACTGCGAGCAGTGATCCACACCCAGGTACACGGCGTGCAGTGATCCAGGCCCAGGTACACGGCGTGCAGTGATCCACACCCTGGTACACGGCGTGCAGTGATCCACACCCAGGTACACGGCGAGCAGTGATCCACACCCAGGTACACGGCGAGCAGTGATCCACACCCAGGTACACGGCGTGCAGTGATCCAGGCCCAGGTACACGGTGTGCAGTGATCCACACCCTGGTACACGGCGAGCAGTGATCCACACCCAGGTACACGGCGAGCAGTGATCCACACCCAGGTACACGGCGTGCAGTGATCCACACCCAGGTACACGGCGTGCAGTGATCCACACCCAGGTACACGGCGTGCAGTGATCCACACCCTGGTACACGGCGTGCAGTGATCCACACCCAGGTACACGGCGAGCAGTGATCCACACCCAGGTACACGGCGTGCAGTGATCCACACCCAGGTACACGGCGTGCAGTGATCCACACCCAGGTACACGGCGTGCAGTGATCCACACCCTGGTACACGGCGTGCAGTGATCCACACCCAGGTACACGGCGAGCAGTGATCCACACCCAGGTACACGGCGTGCAGTGATCCACACCCAGGTACACGGCGTGCAGTGATCCACACCCAGGTACACGGCATGCAGTGATCCACGCCCAGGTACACGGCGTGCAGTGATCCACACCCAGGTACACGGCGAGCAGTGATCCACACCCAGGTACACGGCGTGCAGTGATCCACACCCAGGTACACGGCGTGCAGTGATCCACACCCAGGTACACGGCGTGCAGTGATCCACACCCTGGTACACGGCGTGCAGTGATCCACACCCAGGTACACGGCGAGCAGTGATCCACACCCAGGTACACGGCGTGCAGTGATCCACACCCAGGCACACGGCGTGCAGTTATCCACACCCAGGTACACGGCGTGCAGTGATCCACACCCAGGTACACGGCGTGCAGTGATCCACACCCAGGTACACGGCGTGCAGTGATCCACACCCAAGTCATATCATTTATCAACCATACTGGCGCAAAATAACTATTTCATTCATTCATCACACTAAGGCTCCAATACTGGAGCCATGTCTGCGTGGTACAGTGGTAGAGATCTTGCCTCACGCTCGTGGGGTCGAGAGTTCGACTCTCGTATTGCCCAAGTGAATAACATTTAATATTAATAATAAGAGGATTAACTGGAAAAATATAAACGTACGTGTTGTAAACAAGCAATAATAAACAGCGTTAAGTAACAAAACAGCTGCGCAAGTAACAGAACAGCTGCGCAAGGAACAGAACAGCTGCGCAAGGAACAGAACAGCTGCGCAAGGAACAGAACAGCTGCGCAGGGAACAGAACAGCTGCGCAAGTAACAGAACAGCTGCGCAAGTAACAGAACAGCTGCGCAAGGAACAGAACAGCTGCGCAAGGAACAGAACAGCTGCGCAGGGAACAGAACAGCTGCGCAAGTAACAGAACAGCTGCGCAAGTAACAGAACAGCTGCGCAAGGAACAGAACAGCTGCGCAAGGAACAGAACAGCTGCGCAGGGAACAGAACAACTGAGCGCCGAGGCATCAAAAGTCTGCTTGAAACATGTTCCTTGTCGGGAGGCCAGACAGCAGACCAGCTACAAAAAAAAAGAGAACGCAGACGACTCTACAGAAGAAGAAAAATGTTGGAAATGCTTAAGCAGACACCTTATCCCCAATAAAGAAAAATAATCTAAACAAGGAAATTGAAGAAATAGAGCAGACGCTGAAGCAGACGCTGAAGCAGACGCTGAAGCAGTCATACCAGACTGGAGAAATTAAATTGGATCAGAGAGCTAAACAAGGGATCAAAATTAATCCTGAATTGTTCATCACAAATGCGAGATCAACATCATAAACCTCCACCACCATTGGACCTACACTTACAACTGGAGTTTCATACTCAGAGAACAAGAAAGAAATTAGTGAAGTTCATGAAAGACCATTATGAGGCTATGTTTAGCAACCCAATAAAGCAGTCCGTCACCCTAAGGTTTCCCATCGTGAAGAAATTGTCGTACTAGGTGCCCTCTCCTAACCTACCAGAGGACCCAAAACAGAAAACGGGGCAATATGTTAATTTTGTGAACTGCTACCATTTTCTAGTATGATAATTTTTGGCCTTAGGTAAAGTATACGTCAAAATGCTACATACTATTAGGACGATGAATTGAATAAACAATCTAAAAGTTGAAGATCCGAACAGTTTTTTATAGATTACATTCAAACCCTAAACAATATACCTGATATTAAGAAACGCTGTAGATTTGAAAGATATATGGACTACATGCCCATGCACTCAGGCCTAGAATTCAATATTTATAAAGAAATGTAAATTACCAGTGGCACGAGTGTAGCTTGGAGAAAAATTTTGATATAGGGATGATACCAGAAGCACTTAAATCAGCGGATATAGCTCCACTATACAAGGGAGGGAGCAAAACATTGGCTAACAATTATAGACCCGTCGCAGTAACATCATACTTCATAACAGTTTATGAAACAACAATTAGGAATTAAATCTTCAGTTTTATTGAGAATAATGAACTACACAACCAAGGTCAGCTCGGATATACAGAGGGAAGATCCTATCTTACGCAACTACTCGACCACTATGACAACATCACGGAAGCAATAGAAGAAAAGCAAAATGCAGAAGATGTATACACAGGCTTTACAAAGGCTTTTGATAAGCGAGACCATGGATTGATAGCCTATAACATGAGATCAATAGGAATAACAGATAAAGTAGGTCGTTGGGTTTTAAATTTACTGTCAAACTGAATATAAGAAGTAACAGTTAATCAAATCAAAGTAATTCCAATTACAGCGAGAAGCTCTGTACCCAGAGCACTGTCCCTGCAGCACTGCTTTCTCTGTCTTGTATCTGATACAGACAAAAATATGACATAGCATCTTGTCATCCTTTGCAAAAGATATAAAAATCAGCATGAAAATTACTTTTGTAGAAGACACTGAAAACTACAACATAACCAAGCAAATATTGCGTCATCCAGGAAAATGATTGGATGGATTACGAGAACCTTCAAGTCCAGGGATCCCATCACAATGGTTGTACTCTTCAAGTCACTTGAGCAGTCTTGCCTTGAATATTGCTCAGTATTCACTTCCCCCTTCAGAGCAGGAGAGATGGCTGAAATAGAGGGCATACAGAGAACATATACGGCACGCATAGACACGATAAAGCACCTAAATTATTGTGATCGTCTCAAAGCTGTCAAAATGGAGCTCTGGAGACGAGACGAGAGAGGTATCAATGATATATACGTGGAAGATACTAGAAGGTCTGGTCCCAAATTTACACAGTAGAACAACAAGATACTCGAGCGAAAGATACGGCAGGAAATGTAAAATTGAACCCTTGAAGAGTAGAGGTGCCATAGGCACAATCAGCGAATACTTTAAACATTAAAGGTCCGCGGCTGTTCAACAGCCTATCATAAATTTATTCCTGGGACTTCTTCAAGGAGTAATTAAATAAATTTCTGCTAGAAATGCCGGACCATTTGTGTTGTAGTGGATATGTGGGCATGCGGGCAGCTCCAAGCAACAGCCTGTTGGACCAAGTTACCATAAGTCAAGCCTGGCCCCCAGGTCGAACTCGGAGAGAAGAACAACAACTGAAAACCTTACCAGATCTGTATTACGCATCCATCAGTCTCAGGAGACTATGGAGTTGCGCTCTGGTTGTCGGTCTTTAGTGGCCTCTCCAGGGCGTAAAGCCAGGGTAGGTTGATACGGGGGAGAAGCTGTTACCCATGCAGCAGGTCCCCCCTCTCCACGGCGCCGAAAGTCTCCAAGGAAAAGGCAAAAAAGCCAATACGATTGTTCTCTCTAGAGTCTACAGAACTCCACATCTGTAGACTTATAAACTCAGTCACCACATGGTGTCTCTCAGTCCTCACACGGGTCTCTCAGTCCTCACACGGGTCTCTCAGTCATCACATGGGTCTCTCAGTCATCACACGGGTCTCTCAGTCATCACACGGGTCTCTCAGTCCTCACACGGGTCTCTCAGTCATCACACGGGTCTCTCAGTCATCACACGGGTCTCTCAGTCATCACACGGGTCTCTCAGTCCTCACACGGGTCTCTCAGTCCTCACACGGGTCTCTCAGTCATCACACGGGTCTCTCAGTCATCACACGGGTCTCTCAGTCATCACACGGGTCTCTCAGTCATCACACGGGTCTCTCAGTCATCACACGGGTCTCTCAGTCATCACACGGGTCTCTCAGTCATCACACGGGTCTCTCAGTCACCACACGGGTCTCTCAGTCCTCACACGGGTCTCTCAGTCATCACATGGGTCTCTCAGTCATCACACGGGTCTCTCAGTCATCACATGGGTCTCTCAGTCATCACACGGGTCTCTCAGTCCTCACACGGGTCTCTCAGTCATCACATGGGTCTCTCAGTCATCACACGGGTCTCTCAGTCCTCACACGGGTCTCTCAGTCATCACATGGGTCTCTCAGTCCTCACACGGGTCTCTCAGTCCTCACACGGGTCTCTCAGTCATCACATGGGTCTCTCAGTCATCACACGGGTCTCTCAGTCCTCACACGGGTCTCTCAGTCATCACGCGGGTCTCTCAGTCATCACATGGGTCTCTCAGTCATCACACGGGTCTCTCAGTCATCACATGGGTCTCTCAGTCATCACACGGGTCTCTCAGTCATCACACGGGTCTCTCAGTCATCACATGGGTCTCTCAGTCATCACACGGGTCTCTCAGTCATCACATGGGTCTCTCAGTCATCACACGGGTCTCTCAGTCATCACATGGGTCTCTCAGTCATCACACGGGTCTCTCAGTCATCACATGGGTCTCTCAGTCATCACACGGGTCTCTCAGTCCTCACACGGGTCTCTCAGTCCTCACACGGGTCTCTCAGTCATCACATGGGTCTCTCAGTCATCACACGGGTCTCTCAGTCATCACATGGGTCTCTCAGTCATCACACGGGTCTCTCAGTCATCACACGGGTCTCTCAGTCATCACATGGGTCTCTCAGTCATCACACGGGTCTCTCAGTCCTCACACGGGTCTCTCAGTCCTCACACGGGTCTCTCAGTCATCACATGGGTCTCTCAGTCATCACACGGGTCTCTCAGTCATCACACGGGTCTCTCAGTCATCACATGGGTCTCTCAGTCATCACACGGGTCTCTCAGTCATCACACGGGTCTCTCAGTCCTCACACGGGTCTCTCAGTCATCACACAGGTCTCTGAATCATCACACAGGTCTCTCAGTCATCACACGGGTCTCAGTCATCACACGGATCTCTCAGTCATCACACGGATCTCTCAGTCATCACACGGATCTCTCAGTCATCACACGGATCTCTCAGTCATCACACAGGTCTCTCAGTCATCACACGGGTCTCTCGGTCATCACACAGGTCTCTCAGTCATCACACGGGTCTCTGTCATCACATGGGTCTCTCAGTCATCATACGGGTCTCTCAGTCATCACACGGGTCTCAGTCATCACATGGGTCTCTCAGTCATCACATACGTCTCTCAGTTATCACACGAGTCTCTCAGTCATCACACGAGTCTCTTAGTCATCACACAGGTCTCTCAGTCATCACATGGGTCTCTCAGTCATCACACGGGTCTCTCAGTCATCACACGGGTCTCTCAGTCATCACACGGGTCTCAGTCATCACATGGGTCTCTCAGTCATCACATACGTCTCTCAATTATCACACGAGTCTCTCAGTCATCACACGAGTCTCTTAGTCATCACACAGGTCTCTCAGTCATCACATGGATCTCTCAGTCATCACATGGGTCTCTCAGTCATCACACGAGTCTCTCAGTCATCACACGGGTCTCTCAGTCATCACATGGGTCTCTCAGTCATCACATGGGTCTCTCAGTCATCACATGGGTCTCTCACTCATCACATGGGTCTCTCAGTCATCACATGGGTCTCTCAGTCATCACATGGTACTCTCAGTCACCACATGGGTCTCTCTCAGACATCACATGGTACTCTCAGTCATCAAATGGGTCTCTCAGTCATCACATGGGTCTCTCAGTCATCACATGGGTCTCTCAGTCATCACATGGCACTCTCAGTCATCACATGGGTCTCTCAGTCATCACATGGGTCTCTCAGTCATTACGTGGATCTCTCAGTCATCTCATGGGTCTCAAAGTCATCTCATGGGTCTCTGGTCATCACATGGGTCTCGCAGTCATCACACGGGTCTCTCAGTCATCTCATGGGTCTCACAGTCATCTCATGGGTCTCACAGTCATCTCATGGGTCTCACAGTTATCACACGGGTCTCTCAGTCATCACACGGGTCTCTCAGTCATCACACGAGTCTCTCAGTCATCACACGGGTCTCTCAGTCATCACACGGGTCTCTCAGTCATCACATGGGTCTCTCAGTCATCTTATGGGTCTCACAGTCATCACATGGGTCTCTAAGTCATCACATGGGTCTCTCAGTCATCACACGGTGGTGGAGGATGGCAGGGCAGGGTGTGGTGTCCTAATAAGGGAATATACGGAGTTTGGGACTGTGGACAGGATAATTGAACTCCGGCTTAGTAATTATATATCATCCACACAAGCTGAACTGCAGGCCATTCTGGCGTGTTTGGAGGAAGTACGTCATGACGACAAAAATGTTTTTGTATTTGTCGATAGCCGAGGAGCACTGGAGTCCTTAAACAGTCGAGACCCAGTCTTCATGTCTATAGTTGAGGATTGTAAGAGAAGAATAACTGAGATACAGCTGAAAGGTCATAGTGTGAAATTCATGTGGATTCCATCTCATGTTGGAATAGTGCTCAACGAGGTGGCGGATGACTTGGCCAAACGTGCCACATCAAAACCACAAGTTGACATTGAATGTGAATTCACAATGAGACAAATAAGAAGCAAAATCAGAAATATTCAGGCACAGGCAGGAGCGGAGAGGAGAGAGATAATGTATGGGAGAAGTCAAACCATGCAACACTACATGTATGTGAGTCAAAACACCCATTTCACTTATGGTAAAAGGAGAAATGCTTGGAGTGACTCTGTGTACATGCGGCTCAGGCTTGGGTACAAATATTACTGGGAATATGGGATAGTTGTTCATGATAATGACACGAAGTGTAAACTATGTGGTATGTTAAGGTCTCACACCCTGGCCCATTATGTTCTTGATTGTCCGTTGATTAATGTATATAGAAACACTGAGATAAGGACTGTTCCTGAACAAATAGCCTGGATGTGTCACAACGGAAAGGTTGATGATATTCTTGAGAGATATAAGAATTTTGCACCAAGATTGTAATATTTTGTTGAATTATCTGCAGGTGTCTTGCAAATTGTCTATACAGTATACCTAGGTCATAAAAGTATTTGTGTGTACGTCTGATAACATACTACTTGTGAGGGAGGAAATGTATATGTTTATCTCTCAGAATGTTTGGTAATATGTTTATTGTTTGTGATGTGTGTATATGTATGTATTAACACGTTGTACTGACTGGGGTGAGAATAGCTTGAGCTACCTCATCCCTTTGTGTGTATTTTACCTCAATAAACTTATTTCAATTTAAATTTAAATTTCAATCACACGGGTCTCTCAGTCATCACACAGGTCTCTCAGTCATCACACAGGTCTCTCAGTCATCACACAGGTCTCTCAGTCATCACACAGGTCTCTCAGTCATCACACAGGTCTCTCAGTCATCACACGGGTCTCTCAGTCATCACACGGGTCTCTCAGTCATCACACGGGTCTCTCAGTCATCACACGGGTCTCTCAGTCATCACACGGGTCTCTCAGTCATCACACGGGTCTCTCAGTCATCATATGGGTCTCTCAGTCATCACATGGGTCTCTCAGTCATCACACGGGTCTCTCAGTCATCACACAGGTCTCTCAGTCATCATATGGGTCTCTCAGTCATCACATGGGTCTCTCAGTCATCACACAGGTCTCTCAGTCATCACATGGGTCTCTCAGTCATCACATAGATCTCTCAGTCATCACATGGGTCTCTCAGTCATCACACAGGTCTCTCAGTCATCATATCGGTCTCTCAGTCATCACATGGGTCTCTCATTCATCACACAGGTCTCTCAGTCATCACATGGGTCTCTCAGTCATCACATAGATCTCTCAGTCATCACATGGGTCTCTCAATCATCACACAGGTCTCTCAGTCATCACATAGGTCTCTCAGTCATCACACAGGTCTCTCAGTCATCACACAGGTCTCTCAGTCATCACACAGGTCTCTCAGTCATCACATGGGTCTCTCAGTCATCACACAAGTCTCTCAGTCATCACATGGGTCTCTCAGTCATCATACAGGTCTCTCAGTCATCACATGGGTCTCTCAGTCATCACATGGGTCTCTCAGTCATCACATGGGTCTCTCAGTCATCACATAGGTCTCTCAGTCATCACATGGGTCTCTCAGTCATCACATGGGTCTCTCAGTCATCACACAGGTCTCTCAGTCATCACATGGGTCTCTCAGTCATCACACAGGTCTCTCAGTCATCACATGGGTCTCTCAGTCATCACATGGGTCTCTCAGTCATCACATGGGTCTCAGTCTCAGCAAGAGACAGCTCTCCCAGCTGCTGGGTAACCAAGAGACAGTCTCCCAGCTGCTGGGTAACCAAGAGACAGTCTCCCAGCTGCTGGGTAACCAAGAGACAGTCTCCCAGCTGCTGGGTAACCAAGAGACAGCTCTCCCAGCTGCTGGGTAACCAAGAGACAGTCTCCCAGCTGCTGGGTAACCAAGAGACAGTCTCCCAGCTGCTGGGTAACCAAGAGACAGTCTCCCAGCTGCTGGGTAACCAAGAGACAGTCTCCCAGCTGCTGGGTAACCAAGAGACAGTCTCCCAGCTGCTGGGTAACCAAGAGACAGTCTCCCAGCTGCTGGGTAACCAAGAGACAGTCTCCCAGCTGCTGGGTAACCAAGAGACAGCTCTCCCAGCTGCTGGGTAACCAAGAGACAGTCTCCCAGCTGCTGGGTAACCAAGAGACAGCTCTCCCAGCTGCTGGGTAACCAAGAGACAGCTCTCCCAGCTGCTGGGTAACCAAGAGACAGTCTCCCAGCTGCTGAGTAACCAAGAGACAGTCTCCCAGCTGCTGGGTAACCAAGAGACAGTCTCCCAGCTGCTGGGTAACCAAGAGACAGTCTCCCAGCTGCTGGGTAACCAAGAGACAGTCTCCCAGCTGCTGGGTAACCAAGAGACAGTCTCCCAGCTGCTGGATAACCAAGAGACAGTCTCCCAGCTGCTGGGTAACCAAGAGACAGTCTCCCAGCTGCTGGGTAACCAAGAGACAGTCTCCCAGCTGCTGGGTAACCAAGAGACAGCTCTCCCAGCTGCTGGGTAACCAAGAGACAGTCTCCCAGCTGCTGGGTAACCAAGAGACAGCTCTCCCAGCTGCTGGGTAACCAAGAGACAGCTCTCCCAGCTGCTGGGTAACCAAGAGACAGTCTCCCAGCTGCTGAGTAACCAAGAGACAGTCTCTCAGCTGCTGGGTAACCAAGAGACAGTCTCCCAGCTGCTGGGTAACCAAGAGACAGTCTCCCAGCTGCTGGGTAACCAAGAGACAGTCTCCCAGCTGCTGGGTAACCAAGAGACAGCTCTCCCAGCTGCTGGGTAACCAAGAGACAGTCTCCCAGCTGCTGGGTAACCAAGAGACAGTCTCCCAGCTGCTGGGTAACCAAGAGACAGCTCTCCCAGTTGCTGGGTAACCAAGAGACAGCTCTCCCAGCTGCTGGGTAACCAAGAGACAGTCTCCCAGCTGCTGAGTAACCAAGAGACAGTCTCCCAGCTGCTGGGTAACCAAGAGACAGTCTCCCAGCTGCTGGGTAACCAAGAGACAGTCTCCCAGCTGCTGGGTAACCAACAGACAGTCTCCCAGCTGCTGGATAACCAAGAGACAGTCTCCCAGCTGCTGGGTAACCAAGAGACAGTCTCCCAGCTGCTGGGTAACCAAGAGACAGTCTCCCAGCTGCTGGGTATAGTCCAAGTGGTTGGGTGCCACTCCTGCATTTCGTCCTCATATCCCAGATTTTAGCCTGACTGCCCATCACTTCCAAGTGAATGTGAAAAAATCGCGGAATTTAGAGATAACACCATCAATAGTGTCCTAGAAATATGTAAGTACTTCATTCATAATGATGTGCTGCCCGAAATCTTAGCGAAGTATCCAAAATTTGCTTACTGTAGGTAATGCATGCACATGACTGTAAAGCTGCCGCCCAGTTGGGTGGGTGTGGAGCACATGACTGTAAAGCTGCCGCCCAGTTGGGTGGGTGTGGAGCACATGACTGTAAAGCTGCCGCCCAGTTGGGTGGGTGTGGAGCACATGACTGTAAAGCTGCCGCCCAGTTGGGTGGGTGTGGAGCACATGACTGTAAAGCTGCCGCCCAGTTGGGTGGGTGTGGAGCACATGACTGTAAAGCTGCCGCCCAGTTGGGTGGGTGTGGAGCACATGACTGTAAAGCTGCCGCCCAGTTGGGTGGGTGTGGAGCACATGACTGTAAAGCTGCCGCCCAGTTGGGTGGGTGTGGAGCACATGACTGTAAAGCTGCCGCCCAGTTGGGTGGGTGTGGAGCACATGACTGTAAAGCTGCCGCCCAGTTGGGTGGGTGTGGAGCACATGACTGTAAAGCTGCCGCCCAGTTGGGTGGGTGTGGAGCACATGACTGTAAAGCTGCCGCCCAGTTGGGTGAGTGTGGAGCACATGACTGTAAAGCTGCCGCCCAGTTGGGTGGGTGTGGAGCACATGACTGTAAAGCTGCCGCCCAGTTGGGTGGGTGTGCAGCACATGACTGTAAAGCTGCCGCCCAGTTGGGTGGGTGTGGAGCACATGACTGTAAAGCTGCCGCCCAGTTGGGTGGGTGTGGAGCAAGACTAGTAACTGTGTGACTCACTATAGATGTAAAGTGCCTTGTATAGTGACTGTTGTGAGCCTCTTGTTGATCACTTATAACACAAAAGATTATTGATGTGTGTATTTGTGTGGGTGATTAAATATGTATGTGTATGTGTATGTATATATGTATACGTATATATATATATATATATATATATATATATATATATATATATATATTTTTTTTTTTTTTTTTTTTTTTTTTTTTTTTTTTTTTTTTTTTTTTTTTTTTTTTTTTTTTTTGAGATATATACAAGAGTTGTTACATTCATGTACAGCCACTAGTACGCGTAGCGTTTCGGGCAAGTCCTTAATCCTATGGTCCCTGGAATACGATCCCCTGCCGCGAAGAATCGTTTTTTCATCCAAGTACACATTTTACTGTTGCGTTAAACAGAGGCTACAGTTAAGGAATTGCGCCCAGTAAATCCTCCCCGGCCAGGATACGAACCCATGACATAGCGCTCGCTATATATATATATATATATATATATATATATATATATATATATATATATATATATATATATATATATATATATATATATATATATATGTATATATATATATATATATATATATATATATATATATATATATATATATACATATATATATATATATATATATATATATATATATATATATATATATATATATATATATATATATATATATATGTCGTACCTAGTAGCCAGAACTCACTTCTCAGCCTACTATTCAAGGCCCGATTTGCCTAATAAGCCAAGTTTTCCTGAATAAATATATTTACTATAATTTTTTTCTTATGAAATGATAAAGCAACCCTTTTCTCTATGTATGAGGTCAATTTTTTTTTATTGGAGTTAAAATTAATGTAGATATATGACCGAACCTAACCAACCCTACCTAACCTAACCTAACCTATATTTATAGGTAAGGTTAGGTTAGGTAGCCAAAAAAAGCTAGGTTAGGTTAGGTTAGGTAGGTTAGGTAGACGAAAAAACATTAATTCATGAAAACTTGGCTTATTAGGCAAATCGGGCCTTGAATAGTAGGCTGAGAAGTGCGTTCTGGCTATTAGGTACGACATATATATATATATATATATATATATATATATATATATATATATATATATATATATATATATATATATATATATATATATATATATATATATATATATATATATATAAATATATATATATATATATATATATATATATATATATATATATATATATATATATATATATATATATATAACATTAATAATTTTGTAACTAGCGTCAAAAACAATTTTATTTGCTTAGCTAAACGAACTAGAGGGTTCAGTTCCTGAAGCGATTATGTGCCTCTGTAATCCTTTGCACCACTGCCCACGGGATGGGTATGGGGTGCATAATAAAGATAGAAATTGAATTCCAAGTGAACCATTCATGCGGATTTAGAGCTTTCTCTTCATAATTATCTTAACATTACCGCTGGAAATTTGAGTCCGTCTATTGAGGACAATTGTGCGGTGTGCTGCACCGGACCGTGAAGATCACAAAGGTTTATTTTGAAGTACTGGTCAATGCCTCCAATTACAATGTGGTCAATGTTAGCGGTACATCCTTGTAATCACGAGGGATTAGTAGCTGCCAGATGCTTGTTAGCCGAGGATGTTGAGCTGGCTACACTGCGGGTTCCCAGCTGTTACACACACCAGTTTACTCGATGATTCAGCTTCCCATCGTCATCGACAGGAACCTTGTAAGTCACCCACAGCAGTTGATTAACTTACAGGCACCTTTTTCATGCTAAATGAACAGAAGATGTTTCCTAATTGTATGAGGAAATATGCCCGAGTGTCTCAGGAATCGAACCGAGGGTTGTGAGTCGACTGTGCCAATCACCGCGATACATGTAAATATTCTCGCTACTCTGGTGTCAGCATAAACTTGGCTTAGATTGTCAGTCATATCACCACGGGTACTAGAGATGTGTGTTGAAGATCCTGCTCAATCTCTCTGAGGCTGTGGTATATATATATATATATATATATATATATATATATATATATATATATATATATATATATATATATATATATATATATATATATATATATATATATATATGAGAACAAGCCTGAATGGTCCCCAGGACAATATGCAACTGAAAACTCACACCCCAGAAGTGACTCGAACCCATACTCCCAGGAGCCACGCAACTGGTATGTACAAGACGCCTTAATCCACTTGACCATCACGACTGGACATAATGAGGTGATAGCCGAGGCTATTTGAACCACCCCACCGCCGGCACTCGGATAGTAATCTTGGGCATAGCATTTTACCAAATCACCTCATTCTTTGGGGCACACGTGAGGAACACAAATGCGAACAAGCCTGAATGGTCCCCAGGACAATATGCAACTGAAAACTCACACCCCAGAAGTGACTCGAACCCATACTCCCAGGAGCCACGCAACTGGTATGTACAAGATGCCTTAATCCACTTGACCATCACGACCGGACATAATGAGGTGATAGCCGAGGCTATTTGAACCACCCCACCGCCGGCACTCGGATAGTAATCTTGGGCATAGCATTTTACCAAATCACCTCATTCTTTGGGGCACACATGAGGAACACAAATGTGAACAAGCCTGAATGGTCCCCAGGACAATATGCAACTGAAAACTCACACCCCAGAAGTGACTCGAACCCATACTCCCAGGAGCCACGCAACTGGTATGTACAAGACGCCTTAATCCACTTGACCATCACGACCGGACATAATGAGGTGATAGCCGAGGCTATTTGAACCACCCCACCGCCGGCACTCGGATAGTAATCTTGGGCATAGCATTTTACCAAATCACCTCATTCTTTGGGGCACACGTGAGGAACACAAATGCGAACAAGCCTGAATGGTCCCCAGGACAATATGCAACTGAAAACTCACACCCCAGAAGTGACTCGAACCCATACTCCCAGGAGCCACGCAACTGGTATGTACAAGACGCCTTAATCCACTTGACCATCACGACCGGACATAATGAGGTGATAGCCGAGGCTATTTGAACCACCCCACCGCCGGCACTCGGATAGTAATCTTGGGCATAGCATTTTACCAAATCACCTCATTCTTTGGGGCACACGTGAGGAACACAAATGCGAACAAGCCTGAATGGTCCCCAGGACAATATGCAACTGAAAACTCACACCCCAAAAGTGACTCGAACCCATACTCCCAGGAGCCACGCAACTGGTATGTACAAGACGCCTTAATCCACTTGACCATCACGACCGGACATAATGAGGTGATAGCCGAGGCTATTTGAACCACCCCACCGCCGGCACTCGGATAGTAATCTTGGGCATAGCATTTTACCAAATCACCTCATTCTTTGGGGCACACGTGAGGAACACAAATGCGAACAAGCCTGAATGGTCCCCAGGACAATATGCAACTGAAAACTCACACCCCAGAAGTGACTCGAACCCATACTCCCAGGAGCCACGCAACTGGTATGTACAAGATGCCTTAATCCACTTGACCATCACGACCGGACATAATGAGGTGATAGCCGAGGCTATTTGAACCACCCCACCGCCGGCACTCGGATAGTAATCTTGGGCATAGCATTTTACCAAATCACCTCATTCTTTGGGGCACACGTGAGGAACACAAATGTGAACAAGCCTGAATGGTCCCCAGGACAATATGCAACTGAAAACTCACACCCCAGAAGTGACTCGAACCCATACTCCCAGGAGCCACGCAACTGGTATGTACAAGACGCCTTAATCCACTTGACCATCACGACCGGACATAATGAGGTGATAGCCGAGGCTATTTGAACCACCCCACCGCCGGCACTCGGATAGTAATCTTGGGCATAGCATTTTACCAAATCACCTCATTCTTTGGGGCACACGTGAGGAACACAAATGCGAACAAGCCTGAATGGTCCCCAGGACAATATGCAACTGAAAACTCACACCCCAGAAGTGACTCGAACCCATACTCCCAGGAGCCACGCAACTGGTATGTACAAGACGCCTTAATCCACTTGACCATCACGACCGGACATAATGAGGTGATAGCCGAGGCTATTTGAACCACCCCACCGCCGGCACTCGGATAGTAATCTTGGGCATAGCATTTTACCAAATCACCTCATTCTTTGGGGCACACGTGAGGAACACAAATGCGAACAAGCCTGAATGGTCCCCAGGACAATATGCAACTGAAAACTCACACCCCAGAAGTGACTCGAACCCATACTCCCAGGAGCCACGCAACTGGTATGTACAAGACGCCTTAATCCACTTGACCATCACGACCGGACATAATGAGGTGATAGCCGAGGCTATTTGAACCACCCCACCGCCGGCACTCGGATAGTAATCTTGGGCATAGCATTTTACCAAATCACCTCATTCTTTGGGGCACACGTGAGGAACACAAATGCGAACAAGCCTGAATGGTCCCCAGGACAATATGCAACTGAAAACTCACACCCCAGAAGTGACTCGAACCCATACTCCCAGGAGCCACGCAACTGGTATGTACAAGACGCCTTAATCCACTTGACCATCACGACCGGACATAATGAGGTGATAGCCGAGGCTATTTGAACCACCCCACCGCCGGCACTCGGATAGTAATCTTGGGCATAGCATTTTACCAAATCACCTCATTCTTTGGGGCACACGTGAGGAACACAAATGCGAACAAGCCTGAATGGTCCCCAGGACAATATGCAACTGAAAACTCACACCCCAGAAGTGACTCGAACCCATACTCCCAGGAGCCACGCAACTGGTATGTACAAGACGCCTTAATCCACTTGACCATCACGACCGGACATAATGAGGTGATAGCCGAGGCTATTTGAACCACCCCACCGCCGGCACTCGGATAGTAATCTTGGGCATAGCATTTTACCAAATCACCTCATTCTTTGGGGCACACGTGAGGAACACAAATGCGAACAAGCCTGAATGGTCCCCAGGACAATATGCAACTGAAAACTCACACCCCAGAAGTGACTCGAACCCATACTCCCAGGAGCCACGCAACTGGTATGTACAAGACGCCTTAATCCACTTGACCATCACGACCGGACATAATGAGGTGATAGCCGAGGCTATTTGAACCACCCCACCGCCGGCACTCGGATAGTAATCTTGGGCATAGCATTTTACCAAATCACCTCATTCTTTGGGGCACACGTGAGGAACACAAATGCGAACAAGCCTGAATGGTCCCCAGGACAATATGCAACTGAAAACTCACACCCCAGAAGTGACTCGAACCCATACTCCCAGGAGCCACGCAACTGGTATGTACAAGACGCCTTAATCCACTTGACCATCACGACCGGACATAATGAGGTGATAGCCGAGGCTATTTGAACCACCCCACCGCCGGCACTCGGATAGTAATCTTGGGCATAGCATTTTACCAAATCACCTCATTCTTTGGGGCACACGTGAGGAACACAAATGCGAACAAGCCTGAATGGTCCCCAGGACAATATGCAACTGAAAACTCACACCCCAGAAGTGACTCGAACCCATACTCCCAGGAGCCACGCAACTGGTATGTACAAGACGCCTTAATCCACTTGACCATCACGACCGGACATAATGAGGTGATAGCCGAGGCTATTTGAACCACCCCACCGCCGGCACTCGGATAGTAATCTTGGGCATAGCATTTTACCAAATCACCTCATTCTTTGGGGCACACGTGAGGAACACAAATGCGAACAAGCCTGAATGGTCCCCAGGACAATATGCAACTGAAAACTCACACCCCAGAAGTGACTCGAACCCATACTCCCAGGAGCCACGCAACTGGTATGTACAAGACGCCTTAATCCACTTGACCATCACGACCGGACATAATGAGGTGATAGCCGAGGCTATTTGAACCACCCCACCGCCGGCACTCGGATAGTAATCTTGGGCATAGCATTTTACCAAATCACCTCATTCTTTGGGGCACACGTGAGGAACACAAATGCGAACAAGCCTGAATGGTCCCCAGGACAATATGCAACTGAAAACTCACACCCCAGAAGTGACTCGAACCCATACTCCCAGGAGCCACGCAACTGGTATGTACAAGACGCCTTAATCCACTTGACCATCACGACCGGACATAATGAGGTGATAGCCGAGGCTATTTGAACCACCCCACCGCCGGCACTCGGATAGTAATCTTGGGCATAGCATTTTACCAAATCACCTCATTCTTTGGGGCACACGTGAGGAACACAAATGCGAACAAGCCTGAATGGTCCCCAGGACAATATGCAACTGAAAACTCACACCCCAGAAGTGACTCGAACCCATACTCCCAGGAGCCACGCAACTGGTATGTACAAGACGCCTTAATCCACTTGACCATCACGACCGGACATAATGAGGTGATAGCCGAGGCTATTTGAACCACCCCACCGCCGGCACTCGGATAGTAATCTTGGGCATAGCATTTTACCAAATCACCTCATTCTTTGGGGCACACGTGAGGAACACAAATGCGAACAAGCCTGAATGGTCCCCAGGACAATATGCAACTGAAAACTCACACCCCAGAAGTGACTCGAACCCATACTCCCAGGAGCCACGCAACTGGTATGTACAAGACTCCTTAATCCACTTGACCATCACGACCGGACATAATGAGGTGATAGCCGAGGCTATTTGAACCACCCCACCGCCGGCACTCGGATAGTAATCTTGGGCATAGCATTTTACCAAATCACCTCATTCTTTGGGGCACACGTGAGGAACACAAATGCGAACAAGCCTGAATGGTCCCCAGGACAATATGCAACTAAAAACTCACACCCCAGAAGTGACTCGAACCCATACTCCCAGGAGCCACGCAACTGGTATGTACAAGATGCCTTAATCCACTTGACCATCAGGACCGGACATAATGAGGTGATAGCCGAGGCTATTTGAACCACCCCACCGCCGGCACTCGGATAGTAATCTTGGGCATAGCATTTTACCAAATCACCTCATTCTTTGGGGCACACGTGAGGAACACAAATGTGAACAAGCCTGAATGGTCCCCAGGACAATATGCAACTGAAAACTCACACCCCAGAAGTGACTCGAACCCATACTCCCAGGAGCCACGCAACTGGTATGTACAAGACGCCTTAATCCACTTGACCATCACGACCGGACATAATGAGGTGATAGCCGAGGCTATTTGAACCACCCCACCGCCGGCACTCGGATAGTAATCTTGGGCATAGCATTTTACCAAATCACCTCATTCTTTGGGGCACACGTGAGGAACACAAATGCGAACAAGCCTGAATGGTCCCCAGGACAATATGCAACTGAAAACTCACACCCCAGAAGTGACTCGAACCCATACTCCCAGGAGCCACGCAACTGGTATGTACAAGACGCCTTAATCCACTTGACCATCACGACCGGACATAATGAGGTGATAGCCGAGGCTATTTGAACCACCCCACCGCCGGCACTCGGATAGTAATCTTGGGCATAGCATTTTACCAAATCACCTCATTCTTTGGGGCACACGTGAGGAACACAAATGCGAACAAGCCTGAATGGTCCCCAGGACAATATGCAACTGAAAACTCACACCCCAGAAGTGACTCGAACCCATACTCCCAGGAGCCACGCAACTGGTATGTACAAGACGCCTTAATCCACTTGACCATCACGACCGGACATAATGAGGTGATAGCCGAGGCTATTTGAACCACCCCACCGCCGGCACTCGGATAGTAATCTTGGGCATAGCATTTTACCAAATCACCTCATTCTTTGGGGCACACGTGAGGAACACAAATGCGAACAAGCCTGAATGGTCCCCAGGACAATATGCAACTGAAAACTCACACCCCAGAAGTGACTCGAACCCATACTCCCAGGAGCCACGCAACTGGTATGTACAAGACGCCTTAATCCACTTGACCATCACGACCGGACATAATGAGGTGATAGCCGAGGCTATTTGAACCACCCCACCGCCGGCACTCGGATAGTAATCTTGGGCATAGCATTTTACCAAATCACCTCATTCTTTGGGGCACACGTGAGGAACACAAATGCGAACAAGCCTGAATGGTCCCCAGGACAATATGCAACTGAAAACTCACACCCCAGAAGTGACTCGAACCCATACTCCCAGGAGCCACGCAACTGGTATGAACAAGACGCCTTAATCCACTTGACCATCACGACCGGACATAATGAGGTGATAGCCGAGGCTATTTGAACCACCCCACCGCCGGCACTCGGATAGTAATCTTGGGCATAGCATTTTACCAAATCACCTCATTCTTTGGGGCACACGTGAGGAACACAAATGCGAACAAGCCTGAATGGTCCCCAGGACAATATGCAACTGAAAACTCACACCCCAGAAGTGACTCGAACCCATACTCCCAGGAGCCACGCAACTGGTATGTACAAGACGCCTTAATCCACTTGACCATCACGACCGGACATAATGAGGTGATAGCCGAGGCTATTTGAACCACCCCACCGCCGGCACTCGGATAGTAATCTTGGGCATAGCATTTTACCAAATCACCTCATTCTTTGGGGCACACGTGAGGAACACAAATGCGAACAAGCCTGAATGGTCCCCAGGACAATATGCAACTGAAAACTCACACCCCAGAAGTGACTCGAACCCATACTCCCAGGAGCCACGCAACTGGTATGTACAAGACGCCTTAATCCACTTGACCATCACGACCGGACATAATGAGGTGATAGCCGAGGCTATTTGAACCACCCCACCGCCGGCACTCGGATAGTTATCTTGGGCATAGCATTTTACCAAATCATAGCCGATAGCCTCGGCTATCACCTCATTATGTCCGGTATATATATATTTAAATATGACCGAAAAAGTAAGATTAACAATTCTAACACGAATTTTCTCGATCTTTCTTATGTTTCTTTTCACTGTTGATGGTAATTGAAATATCAATTCTCCAAAATTCATTTTTATTTCTAGTCTGACGCGACACTTGAACGCGTTTCGTAATAACTTATTACATTTTCAAAGACTTTGTTTACACACACACAACTATTACCTGCAAACACTAAACAGAGTTCTTACTATGCTATGATTTAAACAGCTTTCATTTTTCATTTTATACCCGCATTTTGGGTGAGGTGTATGTTACAACAGTTTTGGATGAGGTGAACAAAACTTTCAACACAAGACAGAACACGAAACAATGGGTATTGAAGGTAAGAATGGAAGTAATTGAAGAGGGCCTATTGGCCCATATATCTTGATGCTTCTATATTGGAGCGGAGTCTTGAAGTGGGTAGAATATAGTTGTGCATTAATTGGCTGTTGATTGCTGGTGTTGACTTCTTGATGTGTAGTGCCTCGCTGATGTCAAGCCGCCTGCTATCACTGCATCTATCGACAATTTCTGTGTTTTTGCTAAGATTTCTCTGGTGATGGTTTGGTTGTGGGAAGAGATTATATGTTCCTTAATGGAGCCCTGTTGCTTATGCATCGTTAAACGCCTAGAAAGAGATGCGAAAGAAAGAGACTAAGGAAACTACTGGAGTAGTTTCCTTTACTAAGGAAACTACTGGAGTAGTTTCCTTTACTAAGGAAACTACTGGAGTAGTTTCCTTTACTAAGGAAACTACTGGCGTAGTTTCCTTTACTAAGGAAACTACTCCAAGCTTGTACTAAAGAGGCACCCTTCTTGAGCCCGGATGGGCACATGTATAAGCAAGTAGATGGGGTCGCCATGGGTTCTCCCCTAGGTGTCCTGTTTGCGAACTTCTACATGGGCACCATCGAGCAAAAAGTCTTAGTCGAAATGAACTTGAAACAGGCCATATACTGTAGGTATGTTGACGACATTTTTACACAGGTACCTGATGTCAGACATCTGCAGGAGCTGAAGGAGGCATTTGAGTGGAATTCTGTGTTGCGTTTCACTTACGAGATGGAGAAGGATGGAAAGCTGCCCTTTCTAGATGTAACTGTCATGGAAAGGAGCGGAGGTTTCCACACTGCAGTCTACACTAAGGAAACAAACATAGGAATGTGCCTAAATGCCAACAGTGACTGCCCAGACAGGTACAAGAGGAGTGTTGTTAACGCTTATGTCGACCGTGCTCTCAGCCACAGCTCAGGATGGAAGCAAGTCGATGAAGAACTCTGTAGGGTAAGGCAGGTCCTAGTCAACAACGGCTTCTCCAATGGTTTCGTTGAAGACATCATAAGAAGGAAAGTGAAACGCCATGCAACCTCTGAAGAGTCAACTAACACAACACCTATACCCCCTATTAGACTATTTTACAGGAACTTCTTTTCCACAGCTCATAAAACGGAGGAAAGGGTCCTGAAAGATATTGTTAATAGAAACGTTATCCCTACAGACAAAAATCAGAGGATACAACTGACGATTTACTATAAAACCAGAAAAATGGCCAGCCTACTCATGAGAAACTCTCCAGACACAAAGCAGAACGCTTTAAAAGAGACCAACGTCGTCTATGCCTTCAAATGCCCTCTTGGGGACTGTAAGCTCCAAAAAACCCAGTATATAGGCAAGACAACAACATCTCTTTCTAGGCGTTTAACGATGCATAAGCAACAGGGCTCCATTAAGGAACATATAATCTCTTCCCACAACCAAACCATCGCCAGAGAAATCCTAGTAAACAACACAGAAATCATCGATAGATACAGCGATAGCAGGCGGCTTGACGTTTGCGAGGCACTACACATTAAAAAGTCAACACCAGCAATCAACAGCCAATTAATGCACAACTATATTCTACCCACCTCAAGACTCCGCTCCAATATAGAAGCATCAAGAAATATGGACCAATAGGCTTTCTACAATCACTTCCATTCAATACCCATTGTTTCGTGTTCTGTCTTGTGTTGATGAAATTAATACCCTATTAATGCCACCTCACTCAAATGTAGATATAAACAAATCGGAAATGTGTAAGTTCTATTCAGTTGTGTATGTGTAAACTAAAGTCTTTGAAAATGTAATAAGTTTTACGAAAGGCGCTCAAGTGTCGCGTCAGACTAGAAATAAAAATGAATTTTGGAGAATTGATTTTTGAATTACCACCAACAGTGAAAAGAAATGTACGAAAGATAGAGAAAATTCGTGTTAGAATTATTAATCTTACATTTTCGGTCATATTTAATAATATATGTCTACAGGAAAGACTGCTACCAAAATATACTAATATATATATATATATATATATATATATATATATATATATATATATATATATATATATATATATATATATATATATATATATATATATATATATATATGTCGTACCTAATAGCCAGAACGCACTTCTCAGCCTACTATTCAAGGCCCGATTTGCCTAATAAGCCAAGTTTTCATGAATTAATGTTTTTTCGTCTACCTAACCTACCTAACCTAACCTAACCTAGCTTTTTTTGGCTACCTAACCTAACCTTACCTATAAATATAGGTTAGGTTAGGTTAGGTAGGGTTGGTTAGGTTCGGTCATATATCTACGTTAATTTTAACTCCAATAAAAAAAAATTGACCTCATACATAGAGAAAAGGGTTGCTTTATCATTTCATAAGAAAAAAATTATAGTAAATATATTAATTCAGGAAAACTTGGCTTATTAGGCAAATCGGGCCTTGAATAGTAGGCTGAGAAGTGAGTTCTGGCTACTAGGTACGACATATATATATATATATATATATATATATATATATATATATATATATATATGTCGTACCTAGTAGCCAGAACTCACTTCTCAGCCTACTATTCAAGGCCCGATTTGCCTAATAAGCCAAGTTTTCCTGAATTAATATATTTACTATAATTTTTTTCTTATGAAATGATAAAGCAACCCTTTTCTCTATGTATGAGGTCAATTTTTTTTTATTGGAGTTAAAATTAACGTAGATATATGACCGAACCTAACCAACCCTACCTAACCTAACCTAACCTATATTTATAGGTAAGGTTAGGTTAGGTAGCCAAAAAAAGCTAGGTTAGGTTAGGTTAGGTAGGTTAGGTAGACGAAAAAACATTAATTCATGAAAACTTGGCTTATTAGGCAAATCGGGCCTTGAATAGTAGGCTGAGAAGTGCGTTCTGGCTATTAGGTACGACATATATATATATGTCGTACCTAGTAGCCAGAACGCACTTCTCAGCCAACTATGCAAGGCCCGATTTGCCTAATAAGCCAAGTTTTCATGAATTAATATATTTTCTCTAATTTTTTTCTTATGGAATGATAAAGCTACGCATTTCATTATGTATGAGGTCAATTTTTTTTATTGGAGTTGAAATTAACGTAGATATATGACCGAACCTAACCAACCCTACCTAACCTAACCTAATCTATCTCTATAGGTTAGGTTAGGTTAGGTAGCCGAAAAAGTTAGGTTAGGTTAGGTTAGGTAGGTTAGGTAGTCGAAAAACAAATAATTCATGAAAACTTGGCTTATTAGGCAAATTGGGCCTTGCATAGTAGGCTGAGAAGTGCGTTCTGGCTACTAGGTACGACATATATATATATATATATATATATATATATATATATATATATATATAAATATATATATATATATATATATATATATATATATATATATATATATATATATATATATATATATATATATATATATATATATATATATATATATATATATATATATATAAATGGAAGTGCTCGTTTGTTCAAAATCGTTAATCTCCGAAAGTACTTTACCGATTGCATTGAAATTTTCACACAACGTTCCATTCGCATCCGAGCGGGTTTTTATATACATACTATATAGATGTCACGTCTGTGACGGTAAAAAAACATGCTTTTTCTGAAAAACTATGTTTTTCATGTGAGGGAATTCTTCAAAACCTCTTTACCGATTGCTTTGAAATTTTGACACAATGTTGCATTCGAATAGGAGCCCCAGTTTCCCAAATGAGCCACAGAGATATTAGAAAGAACTTTTTTTTTGGTGTGTGTATGTTTGTGTGTGTGTGTGTGTGTGTGTGTGTGTGTTTGTGTGTGTGTGTGTGTGTGTGTGTGTGTGTGTGTGTGTGTGTGTGTGTGTGTGTGTGTGTGTGTGTGTGTGTGTGTGTGTGTGTGTGTGTGTGTGTGTGTGTGTGTGTGTGTGTAAATCACGAAAATTAACGTGAAGAAAAATGTGACAGTGTCAGAACACGAAGGAAGGATTAAATAGAAATTTCCTTAAGTACTTTCGTATTTAATAATTCATCTTTAGAAGGATGAATTTACAGATTGATTGTTTGATTGATGAAGATTAAGCCACCCAAGATGGCACGGGCATGAATAGCCCGTAAGGATTTACAGATGTTGTTTTAGATTCAGTTACTCAGAATAAAAAGTTCCAAGTAGATCGGGCTATAGTGAGCCCGTAAGTGGAGGCTCTTTAGAGCCGTTATTTGTATCAATAATTGATACTAGAGATCTGGCGATGGATGGGGGTCTTCATGGTGGTTTTCAGTCCTGGAGGGCTGGCTGTACCAGTTATGGAGCTGGTGGGGTTAGTGTAGACCTCTAGGTCTTCCGTTTTTTTCTTTGACTGAGTCGTGCTGTCGTTGGAGGTTGGTAAGGTGGCCTCCATGAGGAGGTCTGGTACCGGGTAGGTGTCGTATCTGTGGTGCGGCGGTGGAGCTCCTACTAAGATTTCCTTGTCTGAGGAGTCTGTAACCTCCGTAGTGGGCGTTTTCGCCTTGCAGCCTGAGGTAGGCTCAGGTGTCGTGGATTAATGGTAGAAGCTATTTCAGGAGCGTTGGTGAGGCTGTTATTATTCAGTTAGTAAGTATAGTAGTTTGGTTAGTTAGTATAGTAGACGAGCAGACAGCACGTCTGCTAGCGCGGCTGCTGAGATGGTGATGGTAGGAGTGTTGAGAGCTGGAGAGGGAATTACCTCTGCCCTGGTCTTGGGTAGTTCTGGAGTCTGTGTTGACATCGACCTCGTGGTCGTCCTGGTGGTAGTCTCCGGAGTGGTAGTGGAAGCAGAGAGACTTGCGCCAGGGGCTATGATGGGTTCCAGGCCAATTAGCTTGGTATAATATGTTCAGTTCACAGACAAAACGGTGGTTGTCTGGTCCGGCAAGTCTTTCCACTAGTCTAATAAGACCAGAAATAATGCCTGCACGTGATGCAGGGGGCTGCGAAGGAGCCTGTGGTGCCTTGGGTCCCTATTGTGAAGGCTGGGTCGCCTGGTTGGAGGAACCACTCACTCTTTGGTAAGACTGGAAAGTCTACTAGTCAGTTGGTGGGCGCTGAGGTGGTGGGTTGAGCACCTGGGGCTGTGGTCGCGGAGGTAGAAGGCTTGTTTTTCTTGGCTTCAACCTGGGCCTTGATGTTTTTCCTGTCTGCAGGGGCAGTGGTAAGAAATTGCGTGGTGATTCCATCACAGAGCAAACAGCGTTGGGTTGTTACCTTACATATGGAGTAGTGATGGTCCAGTGCGCACAGGCTGCACTTCTGGACGGGGTGCTGACACTTGTTGGTCGGGTGGGAGAGCTCGTAGCACTTGAAGCACATCTGGAGCTCATGGTATCGTTCCTTTTTTACTTGGTGAGCTGGTATTTGTAAGCCGGGATTTACAGATCAGTAGGTTGGATAAATAGACAGGAAAGAGGTGAAATGAGATGAGGTACCATGTCATTAATGAGATAATGGATATTAGTGAGGAATTAGTGAGATAAATGAGTATCAATGATCCTACTCAAATGGCCCTTTAACTGATCAATAAAAAATGGATCTAAATTTACATACCACTGCTAATGTCCAAATTACATGATTTTGTAATCTGTATTAAAGCAGATTCAATTATGTTCCTATTTAAAATGCTTTTACAATTCATTATTGAAGAAGTCATCTTCCAATAAATTTGGTGAGAATTTTCTGACAAATGAACAAACAAAGCATTAGACAATTGGCCATGTCTTACAGAGTATTTATGTTGCGAAATTCTACATTTCAAATCTTTAGATGTTTGCCCAACATAGAATCTATTACAGTCTTTAGCAGGTATTTTGTTAATGACAATTATCACTATGAGGACTGTTTCTAACTAATAGTTTTCTAACAATATTTTCGTAATTTAACAATACATGTATATCAAAAAGTTTTTATATACGCCATTGCTTTCAAACTTGTACATGGAATTCTTCGAATAGAAATTTGTTTAAAAAATTACCCCAGGAATCATTCCATAATTTAGATATGTTGATGATATTTTGTGTATATGGCCTACACATGTAAATTCAGACGAATTTTTAGTTAAACTTAATGATAAAGTCACCTCTATAAAATTTACTATGGAGACTGAAATTGATAAATGTTTGCCATTTTTAGATATACTTATTAATAGGGAAGATTTTTCACTAAAATTTTGTGTTTACAGAAAGCCTACGAATAATTTATCTTATGTTCATTATTTCCCAGGGCATAGATACAATGTGAAAGAATAATTTTTTTCCTCTATGTATCTAAGAACTCTTCGGGCTGTTAGTCCAGATTTCTTAGATGGAGAGTTTAAGAATATTGATTCTGATGGTCTCAAGCTTTGTTATCCACGAAGTTTTCTTGGAAGTTTACCGTAGCAAAAAATGTCGTACATATTATAATAATTATGGGGGTGGTAGGAGAAGCGAACACTCTTAAGTATTCAGAGTTAATGACAAGTTTTCCCCTGAATGCTCTGTGTTCCCTTCTCTGAGGCTGTGGGTCCCTATTATTGCACCAGAGGTGGTACCCCCTATATTATAATAGTATATGAAGTGAGTAAATTGGCCCAAAAATTGTGTTATGTTTATCATACTTTTCTGGGTTGGAAGATATTGTCAAGGCCTTGAAACTTTTTGTTTTGTTTAATAGGGTCTTCATGGTGGATTTGTCCTGGAGGGCTGGCTGTACCAGTTACGGAGCTGGTGGGTTAGTGTAGACCTCCAGGGCTGGCTGTACCAGTTACGGCGCTGGTGGGTTAGTGTAGACCTCCAGGGCTGGCTGTACCAGTTACGGCGCTGGTGGGTTAGTGTAGACCTCCAGGGCTGGCTGTACCAGTTACGGCGCTGGTGGGTTAGTGTAGACCTCCAGGGCTGGCTGTACCAGTTACGGAGCTGGTGGGTTAGTGTAGACCTCCAGGGCTGGCTGTACCAGTTACGGAGCTGGTGGGTTAGTGTAGACCTCCAGGGCTGGCTGTACCAGTTACGGAGCTGGTGGGTTAGTGTAGACCTCCAGGGCTGGCTGTACCAGTTACGGAGCTGGTGGGTTAGTGTAGACCAATGCCGTGCTGCATTGGAATTTGGTAAGGTAGCCTCTGTGGTGAGGTGGTCTTGTATCGTGTAGGTGTCGTATTTGTGGTGCAGCGGTGGAGCTCCTATTAAGATTTTCTCGTCTGAGGAGTCTGTAACATCAGTAGTTGGTGTTGCAAAGGCATTTACAATGCTGTTGTTGTTGTTTTAGATTTAGCAACTCAGAAGGAAATGTCCATGTAGCACGGGCTATGGTGAGCCCGTAATTGAGTTCGGTTATTCGCGATAACCTTGTTACTGTGGTATTTGGGTCAAAGCTTTAAATGGAGGTGGTTTTTTCTCCTTTTCCCCTGTTTCTTTTTCGCTTCTGTTTAAGCGCATTGGTTTTAGTCTTGTTTTAATAACATTATCTTGGTGGCGGATGTAGATGCAGAATGTTCACTAGTGAGTCCCATTAATTAACGGCTTTTCTAATCATTAGAGTCGCGGTGGAATTTGAATCTAATGCAGCTGCTGACGTTGGATTAATGTTGAGTGTGATGCGCAGGGGTTCAGTTGCTTCACATTCCAGTAAGTAGTGCAATAGTGGCGCCTCTGCTTCTGTTCCACAGATGTGACACTCTTTAACTATTGGGTTCATTACCTCCCAGCAGCACTTGTAACCAAGTGTGAGTCTGTGTATGGCTATTGCAATATCTCTGGATATCTTTTTGCCAGGCTTGAAAGAGTAGTACCCAGTGGCTTGTTCGTAACATATCGCAGTGGATCTTCCTTCCGCTACTTTGGCTCTGTGGCGACTTTTGATAATTGGGAGTATTTTCTTCTTGATTTGCTCCTTTATCTGTGAAAAACTTGGAGGTATTTGAATCTGTACAACAGGTAGAGCAGTGGCAGTTTTTGCTAGTGAGTCTGCCTTTTCATTACCATCTATGCCAATGTGACTTGGTATCCAGTTTAGGGTGATTGACAGCCCTCGATTATGGGTTGCTTTTCCTAAATGTAGGATTTCTGTGATGAGTTGTATATTATCTCTGTGCTGACTGGATAACAATGCCTGGAGCGAAGATTTAGAATCGGTATGAATGATGACATCATGTAAATTATTCTCAATTATATAATTTATGGCCTCTTCAGAGCATATAATTCGATTTGCAATGTTGAGCACCCACTATTCATGCTCCAGTAAGCTTCATGGTTGGTAGTGTAAACTGCTGCCCCAGCAGAACCTCTGTCTTGATCAACTGATCCGTCTGTGAAGATGTGAGTCGTTGTAGGTCTTGAGATGGTTTCCATTTGTTGTTCTATGACTGCCTTGTTCTATGAGTCTACAAGTCACAAGCTGATTTTTTAACTGGTAATCCTTCAATGATTATCTTTAGACTCGATTCTTCCCATGGAGGAGGCTGCCGAAAGTGTTGATATGGTATATCTTCCACTTTGTTTTAATGGTCCGTTTCAAGTTCACTTTCTCTAGAATCTTGACCAGATTATCCGTTCATGCACTTGTTCTCTATTGAAGGTTTTTCTGAAGCGATCAGTGTATGCTGATCGGGGTATATGAATATGAAGGGGCCTCGTAGCCTGGTGGATAGCGCGCAGGACTCGTAATTCTGTGGCGCGGGTTCGATTCCCGCACGAGGCAGAAACAAATGGGCAAAGTTTCTTTCACCCTGAATGCCCCTGTTACCTAGCAGTAAATAGGTACCTGGGAGTTAGTCAGCTGTCACGGGCTGCTTCCTGGGGGTGGAGGCCTGGTCGAGGACCGGGCCGCGGGGACACTAAAAAGCCCCGAAATCATCTCAAGATAACCTCAAGATAACCATGCTATCTTTGACTGACAGTCTGGCGGTGGTTCCAACAGGTTTTGCTGTTATGGTGGCTATCCTTTGTTTGACCCTGTTTTCTAATGCTGGTAAGTTGGTTTCCATTTTTGGACCCATATAGGTGCTCCCAGCATTGTTCTGAGGGCATCATTTTGGGACACTTCCAGTTTCTCCCATTGGTTATCACTGAGGGGTGTAAGAGCAGGAGCAGCATAGTCGATGAGTGACCTAACTGCTTGAACGTAGTACATTTTGGGTACTGGTAGAGATGCACCCTCTCTGAGACTGGTCAGAGAGCGCAAAGCTGAGTTTCTGGCTTTACAACGTTGCCGAAGATATTCAATTTCTTGAGTGAATTTCAACTGGTTGTCTATTATGACTCCAAGGTATTGAAAAGAGGTAACCCACTCAATTTCATGTCCTTGTATTGTGAGTCTGATGTCTTGAGTTCTCATTTTAACGGTCATTTCTTTGGTTTTAATTGCTGTTTATTTTCACTGCTATGCGTTCCGCTTCCCTGCTGATAATATCTAGGCATTTTTGGGCATAGTTCCTGGCGCCTTTGCCATTGATGATGACCACAAAGTCGTCTGCATAGTTAAGCAGTTTGGCTTTTGGTAACTTGAGCTTCATGAATTGTTCCATGAGACAGTTGAAGAGGAAGGGCTTAGTATTTCTCCCTCCGGTGTTCCATGAGACAGTTGAAGAGGAAGGGCTTAGTATTTCTCCCTCCAGTGTTCCATTTTCCAACCTTTTTAAGGAGGATTTTTTCCTTGGAATTTGATTTTAGCTTCTCTCAGCCCGTCCTCATAAACAAAGGCCAAAGTCTATTCCATGCTCCCGCCAAACCCCTGTTTATGAATGGAAAACGGTTTACACACGACTCACAACTGATGACGTCTGAACACTTCCGGAACAAGTGCTTCACCGACGAATTTTGTTCGAACCACAACGCTGTAAATGCTTCACCCACGTACTATAAAAACAAATAATCGTCAACAGAACCTAAACACCTAACTAACTACTGCCTAAATATACACAATATGCTAATATATAACGATATTAATTTATATCTGAGAAAATTTCTAATTTGAATAATCAGTATGTTAAAATTAATGACTGCGTCTTTGGGGTCGACGGCTGGATGGAATAGACTTGGTCTGAGGACGGGTTGACCTTCCGACTTGTTCGCGGTGATTTTATCTCCCCACCTTACTGCAAAACAGTTGTATACGATTAAATGAAAATTGAAACAACATTCGTGAGACTCCAACGAGGTTACGAATTCGTAACAGAGGACTACTGACTGAGAGGACTACTGACTGGCAGAACTACTGACTGGCAGGACTACTGACTGGGAGGACTACTGGCTGGGAGGACTACTGCCAGGGAGGACTACTGGCTGGGAGGACTACTGACTGGCAGGACTACTGACTGGGAGGACTACTGACTGGGAGGACTACTGACTGGGAGGACTACTGACTGGGAGGACTACTGACTGGGAGGACTACTGACTGGGAGGACTACTGACTGGGAGGGCTACTGACTGGGAGGACTACTGACTGGGAGGACTACTGACTGGGAGGACTACTGACTGGCAGAACTACTGACTGGGAGGACAACTGACTGGGAGGACTACTGACTGGGAGGACTACTGACTGGGAGGACTACTGCCTGGGAGGACTACTGACTGGGAGGAATTCTGACTGGGAGGACTACTGACTGGGAGGACTACTGACTGGGAGGACTACTGACTGGGAGGACTACTGACTGGGAGGACTACTGACTGGCAAGACTACTGACTGGGAGGACTACTGACTGGGAGGACTACTGACTGGGAGGACTACTGACTGGGAGGACTACTGACTGGGAGGACTACTGACTGGGAGGACTACTGACTGGGAGGACTACTGACTGGGAGGAATTCTGACTGGGAGGACTACTGACTGGGAGGACTACTGACTGGGAGGACTACTGACTGGGAGGACTACTGACTGGGAGGACTACTGACTGGGAGGACTACTGACTGGCAGGACTACTGACTGGCAAGACTACTGACTGGGAGGACTACTGACTGGGAGGACTACTGACTGGGAGGACTACTGACTGGGAGGACTACTGACTGGGAGGACTACTGACTGGGAGGACTACTGACTGGGAGGAATTCTGACTGGGAGGACTACTGACTGGGAGGACTACTGACTGGGAGGACTACTGACTGGGAGGACTACTGACTGGCAGGACTACTGACTGGGAGGACTACTGACTGGCAGAACTACTGACTGGGATGACTACTGAGTGGGAGGACTACTGACTGGGAGGACTACTGACTGGGAGGACTACTGACTGGGAGGACTACTGACTGGGAGGACAACTGACTGGGAGGACTACTGACTGGGAGGACTACTGACTGGGAGGACTACTGCCTGGGAGGACTACTGACTGGGAGGACTACTGACTGGGAGGACTACTGACTGGGAGGACTACTGACTGGCAGGACTACTGACTGGGAGGACTACTGACTGGGAGGACTACTGACTGGGAGGACTACTGACTGGCAGAACTACTGACTGGGAGGACTACTGACTGGGAGGACTACTGACTGGGAGGACTACTGCCTGGGAGGACTACTGACTGGGAGGAATTCTGACTGGGAGGACTACTGACTGGGAGGACTACTGACTGGGAGGACTACTGACTGGGAGGACTACTGACTGGGAGGACTACTGACTGGCAGGACTACTGACTGGGAGGACTACTGACTGGGAGGACTACTGACTGGGATGACTACTGACTGGGAGGACTACTGACTGGCAGAACTACTGACTGGCAGGACTACTGACTGGGAGGACTACTGACTGGGAGGACTACTGACTGGGAGGACTACTGACTGGCAGAACTACTGACTGGGAGTACAACTGACTGGGAGGACTACTGACTGGCAGGACTACTGACTGGGAGGACTACTGACTGGGAGGACTACTGACTGGGAGGACTACTGACTGGGAGGACTACTGACTGGGAGGACTACTGACTGGGAGGACTACTGACTGGGAGGACAACTGACTGGGAGGACTACTGACTGGGAGGACAACTGACTGGGAGGACTACTGACTGGGAGGACTACTGACTGGGAGGACTACTGACTGGGAGGACTACTGACTGGGAGGACAACTGACTGGGAGGACTACTGACTGGGAGGACAACTGACTGGGAGGACTACTGACTGGGAGGACTACTGACTGGGAGGACTACTGACTGGCAGAACTACTGACTGGGAGGACTACTGACTGGCAGAACTACTGACTGGCAGAACTACTGACTGGGAGGACTACTGACTGGGAGGACTACTGACTGGGAGGGCTACTGACTGGGAGGACTACTGACTGGGAGGACTACTGACTGGGAGGACTACTGACTGGGAGGACTACTGACTGGGAGGACTACTGACTGGCAGAACTACTGACTGGGAGGACTACTGACTGGGAGGACTACTGACTGGGAGGACTACTGACTGGCAGGACTACTGACTGGGAGGACTACTGACTGGGAGGACTACTGACTGGGAGGACTACTGACTGGCAGAACTACTGACTGGGAGGACTACTGACTGGGAGGACTACTGACTGGGAGGACTACTGACTGGGAGGACTACTGACTGGGAGGACTACTGACTGGGAGGACTACTGACTGGCAGGACTACTGACTGGCAGGACTACTGACTGGGATGACTACTGACTGGCAGGACTACTGACTGGCAGAACTACTGACTGGGAGGACTACTGACTGGGAGGACTACTGACTGGGAGGACTACTGACTGGGAGGACTACTGACTGGGAGGACTACTGACTGGTAGGACTACTGACTGGGAGGACTACTGACTGGCAGAACTACTGACTGGGAGGACTACTGACTGGGAGGACTACTGACTGGGAGGACTACTGACTGGGAGGACTACTGACTGGGAGGACTACTGACTGGGAGGACTACTGACTGGGAGGACTACTGACTGGGAGGACTACTGACTGGCAGAACTACTGACTGGGAGGACTACTGACTGGGAGGACTACTGACTGGCAGGACTACTGACTGGGAGGACTACTGACTGGGAGGACTACTGACTGGCAGAACTACTGACTGGGAGGACTACTGACTGGGAGGACTACTGACTGGGAGGACAACTGACTGGGAGGACTACTGACTGGCAGAACTACTAGCTGGGAGGACAACTGATTGGGAGGACTACTGACTGGCAGAACTACTGACTGGGAGGACTACTGACTGGGAGGACTACTGACTGGGAGGACTACTGACTGGGAGGACTACTGACTGGGAGGACTACTGACTGGCAGAACTACTGACTGGGAGGACTACTGACTGGGAGGACTACTGACTGGGAGGACAACTAACTGGGAGGACTACTGACTGGCAGAACTACTAGCTGGGAGGACAACTGATTGGGAGGACTACTGACTGGCAGAACTACTGACTGGGAGGACTACTGACTGGGAGGACTACTGACTGGGAGGACTACTGACTGGGAGGACTACTGACTGGGAGGACTACTGACTGGGAGGACTACTGACTGGGAGGACTACTGACTGGCAGGACTACTGACTGGGAGGACTACTGACTGGGAGGACTACTGACTGGGAGGACTACTGACTGGGAGGACTACTGACTGGCAGGACTACTGACTGGGAGGAATACTGACTGGCAGGACTACTGACTGGGAGGACTACTGACTGGGAGGACTACTGACTGGGAGGACTACTGGCTGGGAGGACTACTGACTGGGAGGACTACTGGCTGGGAGGACTACTGACTGGCAGGACTACTGGCTGGGAGGACTACTGACTGGCAGGACTACTGACTGGGAGGACTACTGACTGGGAGGACTACTGACTGGGAGGACTACTGACTGGGAGGACTACTGACTGGCAGGACTACTGACTGGCAGGACTACTGACTGGCAGGACTACTGACTGGGAGGACTACTGACTGGGAGGACTACTGACTGGGAGGACTACTGACTGGCAGGACTACTGACTGGGAGGACTACTGACTGGGAGGACTACTGACTGGGAGGACTACTGACTGGGAGGACTCCAGACCGTAGGCGTCATTATATTGACTCCCTTCACCGTGACGAACTGCTCCTCCACCATGACCTACGGCACTGTCACGCACTGACTCATTTGTCTACACTGTACACACACACACACGCACACACACACACACACACACGCACACACACACACACACACACACACACACACACACACACACACACGCACACACACACACAGCGGAAATGGAAGTTTGATGAGCTGGAAAATCCGGGTACCAATGAAAGCACAAGCTTCATACATGGAACTCTGACAGTGGATGGGAAGAAGATTGTAATCTTGATACTCTACAATCCCCCACCAAACAGTAGAAGGCCCAGGCAGGAGTACGAGGACAGCAACAAGACATGTATGGATGAACTGCAGAGGGCAGCAACTTTAGCGCATAGAATGAGAGCGAAGCTGCTGGTCATGGGGGACCTAAATCACGGAGAGATAGATTGGGAAACGAGGAATCCCCATGGCGGGGAAGAGACCTGGGAAGCGAAGCTGGTAGACGTTATTGACAGGAATTTCCTAACACAGCATGTGGAAGAAGATACTAGGGAAAGAGGAGGGGATACGCCCAGCCTATTAGATCTCATTATCACTCAGAATGTAGAAGACATCGAGCAGTTGGAACATGAAATACCACTAGGAGCTAGTGACCATTGTGTCCTAGTCTTTGACTACATGATGGAGTTTAAAATTGTGACCAAAGGACAAGAGGTCCGGGAAAGGAGACTTGATTACAGAAAAGGGGACTACAGAAGGATAAGGGACTACCTGGGAGAAGTGCAGTGGGAGGAAGAACTTAGAGGAAAAACAGTGCAAGGTATGATGAACCAAGTCATATTGAAATGCAAGGAGGCTGAAGATGGATTTATTCCAACAATAAAGGAAAAAAGCAGGAGGGAATATAATAACCCATGGTTTAATAGACAGTGTCAGGAAGCAAAGGTGAGAAGCAGGAGGGAGTGGAGGAAGTACAGAAGACAAAGGACAGAGGACAACAGGATTAGATGTAACAGAGCTAGGAATGATTACATTAACATAAGACGAGTGTCGGAAAGAAATTATGAGAATGATATTGCAGTCAAAGCGAAAAAGCAACCAAAATTAC